>NC_057803.1:93270401-93484001 GCF_018294505.1 Triticum aestivum | reverse complement strand
CACCGCCACCGCCGATGATATTTTCAAATAACAAATTTGATGATATTTTTTAAAAAATTATTACTGTTTTTATAAAAATATATTACTGTTTCATATTCATATTCATTTTTGAAAAAAATAATAATAAAAAACTGTAGACTACAATTGTTGTTAAACAACAATTATTACTGTTTTTATAAAAAAAATATTACCATTTCATATTCATATTCATATTCATTTTTTAAAAAATAATAACAAAATTATTACTTATGGCGCACGGGTGGCTAGTGCGCCATTGCTATCTAAAAAAAGAATACTTATGGCGCACTGTCCTGCTGGTGCGCCATTGCTATGAAAAAAACATTCTAATGGCACACCGCCTGGGGCTGCGCCATTAGTAATCTTCCCCCATCCATACACTTCGTCCCTCCCTCTCGCCAGACTACTTCGTCCCTCTCCCTCCACCGCGCCACCGCCGCTGCTGCCCCGGCCCACTGCGTCGCAGCCGCCCATGCGCCCCCGCCGCCTCCCTCTCCCTTCCTCTCCCTCGAGCGCCACCTCCCCCCGAGCCCCGCCTCCCCCCTCGAAACCCTAGAAACCGCTGGAGATTTGGAGCCACGGAGCCGCCGGAGCCTCGGAGCCCCACGTCCAGCAGGAGAGGAGGCCCCACATCCAGCAGGAGAGGAGGCCCGCGACCTCCCCGCCGTCCAGCAGGAGAACAAGGTACGAATCCCTCTTCCCCTTGTCTCTTGCTGATTTTCTTCTTCATCTCCTCCAATATCTGATGCGTTCTCATCTATAGCTGTGTTGTGCTGTTGTGTTGTGTGAAGGAAGGACTTGGTTCAACAGGATACAGAGAAGCTGCTGCTGTGGGTTCGACTTGTTTGGATTTTGTTCCCCTGTCACCAAGGTGACCACTTGTCTCGCCTCTCTCCCCCTCTGTACAAGTTCATGGCTGTGGACTGCTATGGTCGATGCTTGTCTCAGCTGTATGCATTTGATTTCAGACTATATAGTTTTTATATGCAAAGTGCAAAAATTTCTGAGCAATGCTGTACTTTTACCTGCTAGTTTCTTTGGCATGGTTTTTATTCAGGTGAAACCAAACCCTGACAGTAACACATTTGCTTCTTATTGTACATGACTATGTTTATTGTGTTGAAACATCTGTCTGATCTATTTAGAATGTATATGTGAGTTAAATAGGTCTGATTTTTGTTTTACGGGGTGGTAGAGGCAGCATCCATGTATTTGGGTAGCTAGTGGTTGTTTTTTGCTGTGTTGCAAGAAAGGAGATAATGTTGGCTGAATGTGCTTGAGGAAGAAAAGTAAAAACATGATTGGAATCGCATGCCTAGAATGCTGTTCACTTATTGTCTTCATATTTAAAATCATCTATTTTAAGTAAAGTAGGCTCTGAGAAAAACCTTCCAGAAAAAGCTAAACAACACAAATATACTGCTCTTGGATCGATGATTTGATTATGTAGCATAACCAGCACAGAGTAAGTGAGAGACGAACATGAGGCTGCACATTTTTGTACCAACAGTTGCACAAACTTGGGGCTGCACAAATTTGGTGCTGCACAAACTTGCTCCTAGGCCAAGAGAGAGATTGAAATTGAGTACTCCTAGGCCAAGAGAGAGATTATGTTAAAAATTCAGTTAAGCAGGCATGGTAGTCTTATTTTGAAGTAAAAATTCAGTTTAAAAGTCAGTTAAAAGTCTAGTTTTAGAGCTTGGCTCCTGATCTGAATACACATGATCTGCTTGTGCTTGTGACTGACTTGGACACATGATTCTGACACACATGTATTCAGACACACATAGCATGTCTGAAACCCCTAGGAAATCATTTGCATATTGTCAACCGAGTATTTGTCATTCTGAAGAAAAATGCACTGTATCATGTATTTGTCCATGGTTTATAGATGAAATTTGCCATGGTGCATATAGTAAAAACAATGCCATGGTCTGTAAAATACATTTGTCATGCTCCATGAAAGTAAATTGCCATGGTCCAAATGTAGTAGAAGTTTCAAGTAGTGTTTTGTTTCTGTGTTTGAATAGGCAGCAAACTTTCTATTCTTTCTGTGTTTGTACAGACTTGCTAAACTATTGATGATTTTTTGTTGGGTGACCTATTAGATCTGGAATGGAAGCTCATATAAGTTGAGCTGATTTTTGTCCATATGAAAGCAGAGGACCATATGGTCAGTGGCTGGATTTTGTCTCTGACCATTGTGTCGTGATGAATTTGCAGGTACTCCGAGAGGCCCTTGAGTTTGCCAGAATGTTGATTAACTTCCGTTCCGGCAAATTCGGGTACTCCATATGTCCTATTTTCAGCAAAGGTCATGCTGAAATTTTCCGTGAATTTTAGCATGACTTTGCTAAAAATAGGACATATGGGGTACTTGCGACTAATGCATTGGCCTGGGTATCTTAGTACTTAGTTAAGTAGGATCAACTGCCCCGCCATTCTTGCTGCATTAAACCATAGGTGGCAATAGAGCCAAGTGATTAGGCCCAACTTAGAATTCTCGTTAGCATCGATAAACCCTAGATGATAAACCCAACATAGGTGGCAATAGAGCCAAGTGATTAGTGCCAAGTGATTAGGCCCAACCTAGGGTGCCTCGGCATCGATAAACCCTAAATGATGAAAACTTAACTTGGCTTCTATAGGGTGCCTCGGTGTCGATGAGAACCTAAATGATGTACGCTTAGGCTTTTAGGGTGCCTCGGCATCGACAAAACCTAAATGATGAAAGCTTAGGCTTTTAGGGTGCCTCGACGTCGACAAACCCTAAATGATAAAACCTTGGCTTTTAGGGTGCCTCGGTGTCGATAAGAACCTAAATGATGAAAGCTTAGGCTTTTAGGGTGCCTCAGCGTCGATAAACCCTAAATGATAAAAGCTTAGCTTTTAGGATGCCTCGGTGTCGACAAACCCTAAACGATGTAGTTTTGAATTATGAACGTAGGATATGTCGTCGTCATCATCGGACGGCGAAAGTCTCCCGGTGGAGTGCGACTGGTGCCACGATGATCGAGGTTTGTGCGACATGCCTCACCTGGACGATGATCGGCGCTTCAGCATTAAGCTCGAGGAGACCTTCGAAGTTGAAACGGTACACAACGACGACAAGTGTTATTTTCATAATTAAGCATGACTTCAACTATTTCAACGTGTAATTTTCATCTTTTACAATTCGAGTATAGCTTATCCCATGCCATGCAAGACGCTATGTCTTGGAGAGGATGGATTTTGAAGACCATGAAATTTCTGAAACAAACAAAATTCACCTAAGGACTCATCACAATGTAGACTTTGAAGTAAATCTATATAATTCTGAGAGCATAACCCATTTTGCTTGCAAAAATTGGGAAGCATTTTGCAAGATGTATGGTTTTGATGAGGGTATGCTTATCACCATGGATCTTGGTAATCCTGACATCAACCAAGACAATATGGACATTTGGGTCCTTGTTGATACGCCTCCAGTTCTACCGCTATGTGAGTTTCTCAAACATAGTTATTAGCTAATTTATATTGTTTATTTCAAAATAGTTGACAACTTATTTCCATTGACAGCTTATTTTTATTGTTCAAAGAATGTGCGGGAGATGGTAGACAAAACCCACTACACCGATGGCTCCGAATTAACAACTTACAAGGAGAAAAATCATCTGGTCGGATTTTGTACTGACATTGAGAATTACATTATCCACAATCAAACTCCTCAACATTATGGTAAATACGTGCCACTAGTGCATGTGTTCAACTACGGTAACTACCATGGAGATACCCTGGTAAGATTTTTACTATTACGACATCCGTGCATCTTTTGCATACTTCTAAAACTAGTACATCATTGCTAACTATGAAGTTATTACTATGTTTTTCAACAGATAATTCCAGAGAATTGTGTGCCTCATATGATGTATCAGAAAGGTAGTCTTAATGTTTTGAACATACAGCCAGGTCATCCTACGAATCTCAACTATCCATACGAGATTTCTAAAAGAAGTGGAGACATGAAAATCAAAGGATGGAAAAAATGTATGGACAGTCGTAAGGAGCTTCTTGGAAGCAAAAGGAAGCGAAGCGCAAGAATTGGAGACAGGATGTTCTCCATTCTCCATAATGGAGAGTCAGGGTCTATATTGTTTTATGCTATTTTAGCTTAAATAGGGTATTTAGGTCCTGCCTAATACTGATGATCATGTGCTAAGAACAATTAAGTAGGGTTGGTTCGATGACTATCAAGATGATGATCGTATGACTTGTTATGAATAACGAGTAGAAGTTGTATGATGATGATTAGTAGGACTTGTTAGGATTAGTATTACTTCCGACAAACTCGATACTCGCGGTCTCGAGACTTGTAATGTTTTATCTTTGTTCGGTCTTTTGAATTCGGAGACTAATATGATGAATTGTATTCGGAGACTAATCTTCTATTGTATTCGATGAATCTGCTGTTGCTGTGTGCTACTGTCTATATTCTGTCAAATAGTATATTTTGTAACCTGTGCAAAAATCAGAAAAGTAAAAAAACCTAATATTCATACTAATGGCGCATCACTACAGAGTGCGCCATTAGTATGCCAAGTATACTAATGGCGCATCCATCCGCAGTGCGCCATTAGTGTGCCAAAGCACATGGTTAAATATGGCCCTGGGAGGCATACTAATAGCGCATGGTGTTATATACTAATGGCACACTGGGTGGTGCACCATTAGTATACCAGATACTAATGGCGCACCAGTGGTGCGCCATTAGTAATAAATACTATTGGCGTGATACTAATGGCGCACCAGTGATGCGCCATTAGTAGGCAAAACTGGTGCGCCATTAGTAGGCCTTTTCCTAGTAGTGATGTCTTGACTTGGCGTAGATCTCCTCGGCAACGGCACCAGAAATCCTTCTTGCTACCTCTTGAGCACTGCGTTGGTTTTCCCTTGAAGAGGAAAGGGTGGTGCAGTAAAGCAGCGTAAGTATTTCCCTCAGTTTTTGAGAACCAATGTATCAATCCAGTAGGAGACCACGCGTGAGTCACCTCGTACCTACACACACAAATAAGAACCTCGCAACCAACGCAATAAAGGGGTTGTCAATCCCTTCACAGCCACTTGCAAGAGTGAGATCTGATACAGATGATAATAATAAGATATTTTTTTGGTATTTTTATGTTATAGATTGAAAGTAAAGATTGCAAAGTAAAATAGATTGGAAACTTGTATGATGGAAAATAGACCCGGGGGCCATAGGTTTCACTAGTGGCTTCTCTCAAGATAGCATAAGTATTACGGTGGGTGAACAAATTACTATCGAGTAATTGATAGAAAAGTGGACAATTATGAGAATATCTAGGCATGATCATGTATATAGGCATCACGTCCGAGACAAGTAGACCGACTCCTGCCTGCATCTACTATTAATCCACACATCGACCGCTATCCAGCATGCATCTAGAGTATTAAGTTCATAAGAACAAAGTAATGCCTTAAGCAAGATGACATGATGTAGAGGGATAAACTCATGCAATATGATGTAAACCCCATCTTTTTATCCTTGTTGGCAACAATACAATACGTGTCGTTTCCCTTTCTGTCACTGGGATCGAGCACCGCAAGATTGAACCCAAATCTAAGCACTTCTCCCATTGCAAGAAAGATCAATCTAGTAGGCCAAACCAAACTGATAATTCGAAGAGACTTGCAAATATAAACCAATCATACATAAAAGAATTCAGAGAAGATTCAAATATTGTTCATATAGAAACTTGATCATAAACCCACAATTCATCGGATCTCGAGAAACACACCGCAAAAAGAAGAGTTACATCGAATAATTCTCCAATAGAATCATGGAGAACTTTGTATTGATATCCAAAGAGAGAGAAGAAGCCATCTAGCTACTAGCTATGGACCCGAAGGTCTGAGGTAAACTACTCACACATCATTGGAGGGGCCATGGAGTTGATGTAGAGGCCCTCCGTGATCAATGCCCCCTCAGGCGGAGCTCCAGAAAAGGCCCCAAGATGGGATCTCTTGGGTACAGAAGGTTGCGGCGGTGGAAATAGGGTTTCGTGGTGCTCCTGGATGTTTGCGAGGTACATGGATATATATAGGAGGAAGAAGTAGGTCGGTGGAGCAACGAGGGGCCCACGAGGGTGGAGGGCGCACCCAGGGGGTAGGTGCGCCCCCTGCCTCGTGGCCTGCTTGTTGATTGCTTGACGTCCACTCCAAGTCCTTTGGATCACTTTTGTTCCAAAAATCACGTTCCCGAAGGTTTCATTCCGTTTGGACTCTGTTTGATATTCCTTTTCTATGAAACACTAAAATAGGCAAAAAAACAACAATTTGGGCTGGGCCTCCGGTTAATAGGTTAGTCCCAAAAATAATATAAAAGTGTAAAATAAAGCACATTATCATCCAAAACAGATGATATAATAGCATGGAACAATCAAAAATTATAGATACGTTGGAGACGTATCAAAGACCTACGGGAGAGGGGCACCTGGGTGGGCACAACCCACCAGGGCACGCCCCCTCTTTTGGCGCGCCCAGGTGGGTGTCCCCACCTGGTGGCCCCGCAGACCCTGGAACCGATGCTATAAAAATATATTTTTCAAAAAAAAATCAGGGAGAAAGAATTATCGCGATCCACAAGATGGAGCCGTCGTCACCTCCTGTTCTTCATTGGGAGGCCAGATCTGGAGTCTGTTTGGGGCTCCGGAGAGGGGGATCTTCGTTATTTGTGATCACGAACCCTTCTCCATCACCAATTCCATGATGCTCCCCACCGGGAGTGAGTAATTCCTTCGTAGGCTCGTTGTTCAATGAGGAGTTGAATGAGATTCATCATGTAATCGAGTTAGTTTTGTTAGGGCTTGATCCCTAGTATCCACTATGTTCTATGATTGACGTTGATATGACTTTGCCATGCTTAATGCTTGTCACTTTGGGCCCGGGTGCCATGATTTCAGATCTGAACCGTTTATGTTATCACCATTATATCCATGTTCTAGATCCAATCTTGCAAGTTATAGTCACCTACTACGTGTTATGATCCGGCAACCCCGGAGTGATAATAGTCGGGACCACTCCCGGTGATGACCGTAGTTTGAGGAGTTCATGTATTCACTATATGTGTTAATGCTTTGTTCCGGTTCTCTATTAAAAGGAGGCCTTAATATCCCTTAGTTTCCAATATGGACACTGCTCCCATGGGAGGGTAGGACAAAAGATGTCATGCAAGTTCTTTCCATAAGCATGTATGACTATTTACGGAATACATGCCTACCACTAGTACAATGACGTCCTAAACAAACGGTTTAAAACCCCTTTCCGCGACAGCATTTGGAACCACCGCCAAGTGAGTGTGTGCGATAGGGTGTCCTTTCCATATGACCCAGAAATCGTCGGGGATAGGGTGTCCGTGTGTGATTGTTAGTTGATCGAACATGCCTACTTTCTAGAAACCGTGCGGGTTGTTTGAGTTCATCGCCCACGGTGCCGTCTGAGTAAGCATTTGCAATAGAAAACCCCAATAAGCAGGGTAATTAGCCTATTATTGATAATCCATGTACTAATCAAACTGATATTGCTTATAAAACATGCCAGATATTTCATATTCGTATAGAAGCAACCAGGATTTCATAATCGAATTACATCACATAGCTTCAGCACTCAGTTACGCCATTACACAACATCACCAAGTTTCACATGCAGCATAAAAAACCTTTGGAAAGTAGCATCATACACGGTAAATAGACAGATGAATCTCATCTGGGAAACTGTAGAAGCGGAAGGCAAATATTGAGCCTTCAGTGATGTTGAATGTCCTTGCAACTTTAGCCCAGTGGCTATGGATAATTGCCCGCCCAACCTTCGTCCTCTTTAGCAAGACTTCAATATTGTACCATGGGTGTTGAATGAATACCTTCCTCGCCTCTTGACCATGCAGGTAGTTTGAGAGGTAATCATCGGTGAACTGCTTTGAAAAGTACTGAAAACAAAGCTATGCATAAATCACTATTGTAAATTTTGAAATGGCGCAAAGGGTAAAAACAAGGTAAAATAGTTGGTACCATCCTATAGTTGACTGATGTCTTCTTCATTGTGCAAACAAAGATCTTGCTGTTATTCGTCGCAAGTTTCTTCATCCTAACAATCTTTCCGAGTTTCTTGACTTGACTGATATTCATGGACATCTCATTTCCCCATATGCAAAATGGGTCGAATAGTGGGTCTAAGCCTCTGACAGCAGGACCTACATGTGCAAGACCAAATTGTAAGAAACCTAAATATTAGAATGATTCCTGCAACAACACAATAATGTGCTATTAGGCAAAGGACCCTGCTTGAACAAACCTCGATGGTAAACCGTAGTGTCTCCCATTGTTTCCCTGCAACACACATAAGGAAGATCTTGATTAGGTTAACTGAGAGTTGCCATACTATTAGTAGAATATGTATTGAGTACAGCCAAATTTGATTGGTGTCACATGAATAACAATACAAAATTGTACCCACAACAAATGAAAATCAAATTGCAGAACTGAACCAAACAGTTAATTGGACAGTAGACCAAATGAACCAAAATAGTTAACGGAGCACGGCATTGCAGAATAGAAGCATGTACTAGAAGATAAGACAATTAAAAAACAAAGAATGCTTGAGAACAGTACTACGAAATGTAGCAATTGTTGGACCAAAGTGTTAACTGAACAACACATTTTAGAGGACCAAACTGTTAACTGAACATCGGATTGCATATTAACATTACATAGGACAAATCACTAGAAGGGACTAGCGGTGGCCTCGAGAAAACATCATGAACTATATTTTAAAGTAGACAACCGCACGGCGGTGTCGACGGTGGCCTCGAAGACGAGGTGCTCCTCCAAGATCTGGCGGTCGACATGCATGTCAGCCATAGCGACATCGTTCGCGTGTGCGGCCGCATGCTACTCAGCTCCACGTTATACTGCGTCTAAAATGGCTGTGGGTGGCGCTTAATTGGAGGAGGGAGGCAGTGATTTCGGTGGAAGGTGTCGCTTCGTCAGTCGGGGCATGTGGGATGGGAAAGGAGGAGGATGCTGTGGGTGGGGTGTGGATTACCTGACCATATCGACGAGGCCGCGTAGAAAGAAGAAGGGTCGGCGGCGAGGAGGCCGTGCATCAAGAAGAAGGGTCACCGGCGAGGAGGCGGCGCTGCAAGAAGAAGGGTCGCCGGTGAGCAGGCGGCGCTCCAAGAAGAAGCGTAGCCGGCGAGGAGGCGGCGTTGCAAGAAGAAGGGTCGCCAGCGAGGAGGCTGAGCTGCTAGTAAGCAGCAGTGAAGGTTTGAACTTGGAAAGCAAGGAGGAACAATGGAAATGTGGCTTTTGGTAGGAGGGAGGGGGCAGGGAGATAGATATTTCCGCGATGGCAAAAAAAATTCGCTCGGTGCCGCGAGAAACTGGCGCGCAAGTGTGGTTCAAGCGGGGGTGGGGGACTGTAGATGACGGAGCTTCCTGCGTAAGCCAGACAAGACGGTGCACCAAGATATTTTATATCGCATCCCACACGATTCTTTCTAGTAAACTGTTTGTGGTATACCTGATTTTTTTCATTATGTTTTGAAAGACAAAATGGTGTTACAAAGGGAAAGGATGGTGTTTGAATTGCTAGAACATTTACGTACAATGAACATGCAACTAGTACATGAGTGTCATGTTTAAATTTGGAATTATTCCAGGTTTGTTTGGCACTTTTATGCATTAATTGAGTTTCTAGGCATTTAATGTGCATAATTCAAATTTGAACTACAAGCACATGCTCCAATGCACAAAAGTTTGCTGAAAAATCACATGTGTGTCTTTGGGTGATTTTATAGGTCTCATGCAAGAAATGGGAATAAAATTCAAACATCTGGGCGTCGTGGGTCGGCTGGAAAGATTGAGAAACTAGGTTTTTTAATTCATGTAATTCCAACACACGCGTGAAAATCATGAAACTTGGCATGGTCTCATGACATGGCACCAACATGTTGCGGTAATTTTTTTGTCCGAATTGGGACAAGCTTTGGTGTAGGCTTCTTGCAAACCGGAGCTTGCCTCAAGAAGGCTCCTGGCTCCCAGAGGGAACGTGTCACCTCCGTGTGCGAAACGACATACGTACACTGCCTTCTCCCGCCTAAATTTTTTTACACAGCTAGATTAGACCAAATAGAAGTACCGTGCTAAATTTTGGAATTATTCCGGGTTCGTTTGGCCTTTTTATACATTAATTGGGTTTCTGGGAATTTCATGTGCATAATTCAAATTTGAACTACAAGCACAGGCTCCAGTGCACCAAAGTTGTTTGAGAAATCACGTGTGTGTCCTTGGGTCAATTTCTATGTCCCATGCAAGAGATTGGAGTGAAATTCAAACATTTGGGCATCGTGGCTCGGTCGGAAAGATTGCAAAACTTGTTTTTTTAATTCCTGTAATTCCAAAACATGCCTGAAAATCATGAAACTTGGCATGGTGTCATGACATGGCATGAACATGCTGCGGTAATTTTTTGGCCGAATTGGGACAAGCTTTGGTGTAAGCTTCTTGCAAACCGGAGCTTCCCTCAAGAAGGCTCGCGGTTCTGAGAGGGAACGTGCACCTCCGTGTGCGAAACAACATACGTACACTGCCTTCTCTCGCCTTAATTTTTTTACACAACCAGATTAGACCAAATAGAAGTACCGTGCTAAATTTTGGAATTATTCCGGGCTCGTTTCGCCTTTTTATACATTAATTGAGTTTCTGGGCATTTAATGTGCATAATTCAAATTTGAACTACAAGCACATGCTCCAGTGCACCAAAGTTGTTTGAAAATCACATGTGAGTCCTTGGGTGAATTTCTAGGTCCCATGCAAGAGATGGGAGTGAAATTCAAACATCTGGGCGTCGTGGCTCGACCGGAAAGATTGAGAAACTTGGTTTTTTAATTCCTGTAATTCCAAAACACGCCTGAAAATCATGAAACTTGGCATGGTGTAATGACATGGCACCAACATGCTGCGGTAATTTTTTTGGCCGAATTGGGACAAGCTTTGGTGTAAGCTTCTTGCAAACCGGAGCTTCCCTCAAGAAGGCTCGTGGTTCCAAGAGGGAACGTGTCACCTTCGTGTGTGAAACGACATACGTACACTGCCTTCTCCCGCCTTAATTTTTTACACAGCCAGATTAGACCAAATAGAAGTATCGTGCTAAATTTTGGAATTATTCCAGGCTCATTTCACCTTTTTTATACATTAATTGAGTTTCTAGGCATTTAATTTGCATAATTCAAATTAGAACTACAAGCACATGCTCTAGTGCACCAAAGTTGTTTGAAAAATCACATGTGTGTCCTTGGGTGAATTTCTAGGTCCCATGCAAGAGATGGAAGTGAAATTCAAATATCTAGGCGTCATGGCTCGACCGAAAAGATTGAGAAACTTGGTTTTTTAATTCTTGTAATTCCAAAACACGCCTGAAAATCATGAAACTCGGCATGGTCTCATGACATGGCACCGACATGCTGTGGTAATTTTTCTGTTCAATTTGCGAAGGCGCACACATTAACAATTAACAAAGTCATTTTGGAACAAGTGTTGTCACTTTACAAATCAGAAACAGAAGTATTATTGAAACCGTGGGCGTTATGTGCGGCCACGTGTCCCATTTTTTTATTGGCTAGGAGGTTCCGTGCGGGGTAGCTCTTTGAGTACGGGAGGTGTGCGATCAGACCCCTACGCGTGCTCATCGGGAGGAGAGCCCTTTTGACCGCTACCCGCCACGCACCTCCCTCCCAACATCAACATTAATGGCGTCCGAGCACCTGTTCTACGGCGTGACTATATGTCTCACTAGACTGAGATTTAAGAGAGAAAAATGAAAATCTGGAAAGAAAGTTTTGCACGGATCTTGATATAAGATCCGACGGACCTATATAGCATCGACTGCAACTGATAGCAAGCATGATGAATATAAGGACGATGACATTGGATAATAATTGTCTTACATATTTATAAACATAATTAAAAAAAGCCACATGCGGCAATGCCCGATATACACAAGGGCAAAAGAAGAAGGGAGACAACTAGTCTCTGCGGCGGGCAGCGACTACTACCTCTTGAGCACTGCGTTGGTTTTCCCTTGAAGAGTAAAGGGTGATGCAACAAAGTAGCGTAAGTATTTCACCCCAGTTTTTGAGAACCAAGGTATCAATCCAGTAGGAGACTACACGCAAGTCACCTCACACCTACACAAACAAGTAAGAACCTTGCAACCAACGCGATAAAGGGGTTGTCAATCCCTTCACGGCCACTTGCAAAAGTGAGATCTGATAGAGATAACAAGATAAATATTTTTGGTATTTTTATGATATAGATTGGAAAATAAAGATTTCAAAATAAATGTTAATAGAAATGGCAAGTTGATATGGAAATAATATGATGGAAGATAGACCCGGGGGCCATAGGTTTCACTAGTGGCTTCTCCCAAGATAGCAAATTCTACGGTGGGTGAACAAATTACTGTCGAGCAATTGATAGAAAAGAGAATACTTATGAGAATATCTAGGCATGATCATGTATATAGGCATCACGTCCACGACAAGTAGACCGAAATGATTCTGCATCTACTACTATTACTCCACACATCGACCGCTATCCAGCATGCATCTAGAGTATTAAGTTCATAAGAACAGAGTAACGCATTAGGCAAGATGACATGATGTAGAGGGATAAACTCAAGCAATATGATATAAACCCCATCTTTTTATATTCGATGGAAACAATACAATATGTGCCTTGCTTCCCCTGCTGTCACTATGAAAGGACACCGCAAGATTGAACCCAAAGAGAAGCACTTCTCCCATTGCAAGAAAGATCAATCTAGTAGGCCAAACCAAACTGATAATTCGAAGAGACTTGCAAAGATAACAAATCATACATAAAAGATTTTAGAGAAGAATCAAATATTGTTCATAGATAATCTTGATCATAAACCCACGATTCATCGGATCTCGACAAACACACCGCAAAAAGAAATTAATCAAATAGATTTCCAAGAAGATCAAGGAGAACTTTGTAATGAGATCCAAAGAGAGAGAAGAAGCCATCTAGCTAATAACTATGGACCTGAAGGTCTTTGGTAAACTACTCACACATCATCGGAGAGGCTATGGTGTTGATGTAGAAGCCCTCCGTAATCGATCCCCCCTTCGGCAGAGCTCCGGAAAAGGCCCCATGATGGGATCTCTTGGGTACAGAAGGTTGCGGCAATGGAAATAGGGTTTCATGGTGCTCCTGGATGTTTTCGGGGTATATGGGCATATATAGGAGGAAGAAGTACGTCGGTGGAGCTACGAGGGGCCCACGAGGGTGGGGGGCGCGCCTGCCCCCCTGAGCATGCCCCCTGCCTCATGGCCTCCCCACTTCTTTCTTGATGGCCACTCTAAGTCTCCTAGATCACGTTTGTTCCAAAAATATCTCTCCCAAAGGTTCCATTCCGTTTGGATTCTGTTTGATATTCCTTTTCTGCGAAACACTGAAATAGGCAAAAACAACAATTTGCACTAGGCCTTTGGTTAGTAGGTTGGTCCCAAAAATAATATAAAAAGGTAAATTAAAGCTCATTAGACATCCAAAACAGATAACATAATAGCATGTAACAATCAAAAACTATAGATACGTTGGAGACGTATCAAGCATCCCCAAGCTTAATTACTACTTGTCCTTGAGTAGGTAAATGATAAAAACAGAATTTTTGATGTGGAATTCTACCTAGCATAATTCTCAATGTAATTTTATTTAGTGTGGCATGAATGTTCAGATCCGAAAGATTCAAGACAAAAGTTTAATATTGACATAAAAATAATAATACTTGAAGCATACTAAAAAAGCAATCATGTCTTCTCAAAATAACATGGCCAAAGGAAGTTAGACCTACAAAATCATATAGTCTAGCTATGCTCTATCTTCACCACACAAAGTATTTAAATCATGCACAACCCCGATGACAAGCCAAGCAATTGTTTCATACTTTTGATGTTCTCAAACTTTTTTAATCTTCATGCAATATATGAGCGTGAGCCATGGACATAGCACTATAGGTGGAATATAACGGTGGTTGTGGAGATGACAAAAGGGAGAATATAGTCTCACATCAACTAGGCATATCAACGGGCTATGGTGATGCCCATCAATAGATATCAATGTGAGTGAGTAGGGATTGCCATGCAACGGATGCACTAGAGCTATAAGTGTATGAAAGCTCTAAAAGAAACTAAGTGGGTGTGCATCCAACTTGCTTGCTCACGAAGACGTAGGGCAATTTGAGGAAGCCCATCATTGAAATATACAAGCCAAGTTCTATATTGTAAAATTCCCACTGTTATATGAAAGTGACAACATAGGAGACTCTCTAGCATGAAGATCATGGTGCTACTTTGAAGCACAAGTGTGGTAAAAGGATAGTAACATTGTCCCTTATCTCTTTTTCTCTCATTTTTTTGGGCCTTCTCCTTTTTATGGCCTTTCTCTCCTTTTTCTTCGTCCGGAGTCTCATCCCGACTTATGGGGGAATCATAGTCTCCATCATCCTTTCCTCACATGGGACAATCCTCTAATAATGATGATCATCACACTTTTATTTACTTATAACTCGGTGGTAAGTTGCATGGTAATATATCTCAGAATGGCTATGGAAATGCCATAATAGGTAGGTATGGTGGCTGTTTTGAGGAAGGTATATGGTGGGTTTATGGTACCGGCGAAAGTTGTGCGGTACTAGAGAGGCTAGCAATGGTGGAAGGGTGAGAGTGCGTATAATCCATGGACTCAACATTAGTCATAAAGAACTCACATACTTATTGAAAAATTTATTAGTTATCGAAACAAAGTACTACGTGCATGCTCCTAGGGGGATAGGTTGGTAGGAAAAGACCATCGCTCGTCTTCGACTTCCACTCATAAGGAAGACAATCAATAAATAAATCATGCTCCGACTTCATCACATAACGGTTCACCATACGTGCATGCGAAGGGAATCACAAACTTTAACACAAGTATTTCTCAAATTCACAACTACTCAACTAGCATGACTCTAATATCACCATCTTCATATCTCAAAACAATCATCAAGTATCAAACTTCTCATAGTATTCAATGCACTTTTTATGATAGTTTTTATTATACCCATCTTGGATGCCTATCATATTAGGACTAATTTTATAGCCAAAGCAAATTACCATGCTGTTCTAGAGGACTCTCAAAATGATATAATTGAAGCATGAGAGATCAATAATTTCTATAATTAAAACCACCACCGTGCTCTAAAAAGATATAAGTGAAGCACTAGAGAAAAATTATCTAGCTCAAAAGATATAAGTGAAGCACATATAGTATTCTAATAAATTCTGATTCATGTGTGTCTCTCCCGAAAGGTGTGTACAACAAGGATGATTGTGGTAAACTAAATAGCAAAGACTCAAATCATACAAGACGCTCCAAGCAAAACACATATCATGTGGTGAATAAAAATATAGCCTGAAGTAAAGTTACCGATAGACGAAGACAAAAGAGGGGATGCCTTCTGGGGCATCCCCAAGCTTAGGCTCTTGCCACTCCTTGTTCCAAAATCCATCTAATCTTTACCCAAAACTTGAAAACTTCACAACACAAAACTTAACAGAAAATCTCATGTGCTCCGTTTGTATAAGAAAACAAACCACCACTTCAAGATACTCTAATGAACTCATTCTTTATTTATATTCGTGTTGAACCTATTGTATTCCAACTTCTCTATGGTTCATACCCCCCGATACTAGCCATAGATTCATCAAAATAAGCAAACAACACACAAAAAACAGAATCTGTCAAAAACAGAACAGTCTGTAGTAATGTGTAGGTTTCGAATACTTATGTAACCCCAAAATTATAAAATAAATTGGTGGACGTGAGGAATTTGTCTATTAATCATCTGCAAAAATAATCAACCTAATATCACTCTCCAGTAAAAAATGGCAGCAAATCTCGTGAGCATTAAAGTTTCTGTTTTTTACAGCAAGATCGCAAAAGCTTCCCCCAAGTCTTCCCAAAGGTTCTATTTGGCACAAATACTAATTAAAAGCATAAAACCACATATAAATAGAAGCTAGATGAATTATTTAGTACAAAAAAGGAACAAAAAACAAGAAACAAAAATAAAATTGGGTTGCCTCCCAACAAGCGCTATCGTTTAACGCCCCTAGCTAGGCATTGATAATTTCAATGATGCTCACAGAAAGACAAGAATTGAAGCACAAAGGAGAGAAATCAGAAAACAAGTGAAAAACACATCTATGTCTAACATAATTCCTACGCATAGGCATCTTATAGGCAAAATATTATCATAGCAAGCAAAAACTAGCATGTGCAAGGAAGCGGAAAGAAACAATAGCAATCTCAACATAAGGAGAGGTAATTTAGTAACATGAAAAATTCTACAATCATATTTTCCTCTCTCATAATAATTACATGTGGGATCATAAGAAAATTCAACAAAATAGCTATCACATAAAATATTTTCAACACGATCCACATGCATGCAAAGTTGACACTCTTCAAAAATAGTGGGATTAACATTAACTAAAGTCACGACCTCTCCAAACCCACTTTTATCGAAAATTGCATAAGATTGAACATTCTCCAAATACGTGGGATCTAAAGTTGACACTCTTCCGAACTCACTTTCATTATTATCAATCTTATATTCATCATGGGGCTTAAATAAATTTTCAAGATAAGAACAATCACCCCAATCATGATCATTGCAACAAATAGTAGTCATAGCAAAACTAGCATCCCCAAGCTTGAGGTTTTGCATATCATTAACACAATTGACATTAAGAGAATTTATGATAACATCATTGCAATCATGCTTTTCATTGAAGGAACTATCAAGTATGGTTGCAATAGCAACGATCTCATGTTTAACATAAGGAACTATAACAAACTCATCTTAATAAACATTGGCATCATGGCCACAAGAATAACAAGCATCATCTTCATCAAGGGATATTTCAATCAAATCATCGGAATCATAACTATCTATAGATTCATGCGTATCAATATTTTCTTCCAAAGCAGCGGTTATTCTTTCAATAAATTCTTTGACATAGACATTATGAGCATAATTTTCATAGCAATATTTAATTATGTCAAAAAATTTAGATTCGTAGAGAGTAATTCCATACTTTTCAATCAAAGAAGCAACTTCATAAGCACCCTTAAAAGCAACAAATTCTTCAATTTGTTCGATAGCATAGTAACTATAAACACCCTTTGCATAAGAAGATAAGATTTCATCATCATTAAACTCACATAGGTAGGGGAGGTGTTTTTTAGGGTTCTTAGAGCAACAAGTAAAATCATAAATTTAACAAAGATTCCAAGCATAACACATCAATCTATTTATTTGATCCCATAAGAGTCTCCCTTTTTCAGACAAACGGTGACGCACAAAATGAGCATGCTCATCAAAAGATTTCTCATCAACTAGGCTAGTTGAGGTTTCAGCACGAGCGCATAAGGATCGAAGATGATCCGAGTAGAACACTTTAAGTAGATCCATATCAATAGATTTTTACCAAGCAAAGATGCAAGGAAATAGAAGGCACATGGAAACACAAACAAAGACACATACGGGAAGAGGGCGAAGAAAAGGCAAAGGTTTTCGAAAATCGTTTTAGAAGTGGGGGAGAGGAAAACGAGAGGCAAATGGCAAATAATGTAATGCGAGGGATAAGAGTTTGTGATGGGTACTTGGTATGTCTTGACTTGTGCGTAGATCTCCCCGGCAACGGCGCCAGAAATGGCTCATTGACGGGAGATCAAATCTTGACTTGACTTGGTGTAAGCCTCCCCGGCAACGGCGCCAGAAATTCTTCTTGCTACCTCTTGAGCACTGTGTTGGTTTTCCCTTGAAGAGGAAAGGGTGATGCAGCAAAGTAGTGTAAGTATTTCCCTTAGTTTGTGAGAACCAAGGTATCGATCCAGTAGGAGACTACACGCAAGTCACCTCGCACCTACACAAACAAATAAGAACCTTGCAACCAACGCGATAAAGGGGTTGTCAATCCCTTCACGGCCACTTGCAAAAGTGAGATCTAATAGAGATAATAAGATAAATATTTTTTGGTATTTTTATGATACAGATTGGAAAATAAAGATTGCAAAATAAACGGTAATAGAAATAGCTAGTTGATATGGAAATAATATGATGGAAGATAGACTCGAGGGCCATAGGTTGCAATAGTGGCTTCTCTCAAGATAGAAAATTCTACGGTGGGTGAACAAATTACTGTCGAGCAATTGATAGAAAAGCGAATACTTATGAGAATATCTAGGCATGATCATGTATATCGGCATCACGACCGCAACAAGTAGACCAAAACGATTCTGCATCTACTACTATTACTCCACACATCGACTGCTATCCAGCATGTATCTAGAGTATTAAGTTCATAAGAACAGAGTAACACATTAGGAAAGATGACATGATGTAGAGGGATAAACTCAAGCAATATGATATAAACCCCATCTTTTTATCCTCGATGGCAACAATACAATAGGTGCCTTGCTACCCCTGCTGTCACTGGGAAAGGACACCACAAGATTGAACCCAAGGCTAAGCACTTCTCCCATTGCAAGAAAGATCAATCTAGTAGCCCAAACAGAACTGATAATTCGAAGAGACTTGCAAAGATAACAAATCATACATAAAAGATTTCAGAGAAGAATCAAATATTGTTCATAGATAATCTTGATCATAAACCCACAATTCATCGGATCTCGACAAACACACCGCAAAAAGAATTACATCGAATAGATCTCCAAGAAGATCGGGGAGAACTTTGTATTGAGATCCAAAGAGAGAGAGAAGTATCCATTCTAGCTAATAACTATGGACCCGAAGGTCTGTGGTAAACTACTCACACATCATCGGAGAGGCTATGGTGTTGATGTAGAAGCCCTCCGTGATCGATTCCCCCTCTGGCGGAGCTCCGGAAAAGGCCCCAAGATGGGATCTCTTAGGTACAGAAGGTTGCGGCGGTGGAAATATGGTTTCGTGGTGCTCCTGGATGTTTTCGGGGTATATGTGTATATATAGGAGGAAGAAGTACATCGGTGGAGCTGTGAGGGCCCACGAGGGTGGGGGGCACGCCTGCCCCCCTGCGCGCGCCCCCTGCCTCGTGGCCTCCTCGCTTCTTTCTTGACGGCTACTCCAAGTCTCCTGGATCATGTTTGTTCCAAAAATAACTCTCCATAAGGTTTCATTCCGTTTGATATTCCTTTTTTGCAAAACACTAAAATAGGCAAAAAAACAACAATTTGCACTGGGCCTTTGGTTAGTAGGTTAGTCCAAAAAATAATATAAAAAGGTAAATTAAAGCCCATTAAACATCCAAAACAGATAATATAATAGCATGGAACAATAAAAAATTATAGATACGTTGGAGACGTATCATCGACGAGCTCTTTCTTGTCCTCAAGATGCTGGTTGAGAGCATCCACGAATTCCTCCACCAGCCTTCTGCCCTCGATGCGCAACATGGCATTCTCGTCCATAAGTTTCTCAACGATGATGCCGGTCCTCTTCAACAAGGCAGTGGTCTGCTCCTGCTGCTCCGCACTTCCGACAATCTTCGCCCTCAGCAGGTCGCGCTCGGCCCAGATCTTCGCATTGCTCTCATTTAGTTGCCGAATGATGTTGGTAGACTGTTCAGACGAGGCTTGCAGGTCATCCCGCAACCTTGCCCACCTGGAGATATGATCCATCTGCCTAAGGACGAGGGCACACATGCGCCTGTAAGAGTCCTCGCCTGCCCGCGAGGCATTTTCCCAGGCCGCCACGGCAAGGGAGGACATCTCTGCTGCATTCATGGCGCACCGGGACATCTCTTTTGCTTCCGCGGTGCGGCTGGACCAGTCTGCTGCATCGATGGCGCAGCGGGTCCTCCTGCTGCTTCGGCGGAGCGGTGGGACCTCTGTGCTACTACGGCCGTGCGGCGGGACATGTTGGCTGCTTTCGCGACGAGGCGATACATCTCTCGTGCTCCCGCTTCTAGGCTCGCCTCTCCCTGGTGGCAATCTCTCGACCCAGAACTCACGCTGGACATGGCGGATGCAAGGGAACGATGATGAATGACTTGTTTGTTTTTGACTTTTTGTGGATGAGGAGTTGACGAGGAATGTGCAGTCATCTTGGAGTAGTAGTATTTATAACCGCGTAGTAATATGCTCCTAAGTGGGAAACCGTTTAGGTTTTGATCGGTGTGAACATGTTTGCAATTTGGAATGTGACGGGACGCATGCTCAAAATTTACTAACGGTTATAAGTGCGGCACTATTCCCGGAAGGCGTAACGTGGGCACGTACGCCTTCTCGGCCGCGTACGTGGCGTTTGCACCATAGGGTGCACCGCAATAGGCAATGTTAGCACACATCTTGTTCCAACAACCATGCACGCTCGTTATTACCATCGCGCATGCTTCTTTTAATTAGAATGAGTGTGCCCGTCTAGCGCACACACGTTGAGCTATCTAACCATTTCAGTTTGTTGTGGCTAATCGCAAACAGTTCATCCATGTGAAGTGTATGCCATCAATCGCAGCACCTTGATCTGGCTTACCCGTTAATGTTCTGTCGCCTAATCCCAAATAGTTAATCCTTCTAAAGTGTATGCCCTCAATCACACACACCTTGATCTGGTTGACCGTTTCTTTTGTGTTGCCTAATCACAAAAAGTTCATCCGAGTGAACCGTATGCTGTATATCGCACACACCTTCATCTGGCTGCCCATTTCTTTTGTGTTGCCTAATCACAAATAGTTCATCCGAGTGAACCGTATGCTCTATATCGCACACGCCTTCATCAGGCTGCCCGCTTCTTTTGTTCCGCCTCATCGCAAACAGTTCATTGGACTGAACCGTATGCCCTGGATCGCACACGCAACTAAAATCTGAACCATGTTTGATGCATCCCCCACTACAAACGTTTTGCACCTTTTTTGATGGTTTTTTACATCCCCGTTTGTGATTGATGCATCGCACACAGTTTCGTGAAAGGGTCTTTGATCGTAGTGTCGCGTTAGCAGCATCCTGCAGTAGTGTACATTATATTGATGAACTGGAGCTAGTGCCGTATCGCCCTAGGTTATAACTGTCTCATGATGAATATGATCCAACAAGTCACCAATCCAATGCCTATGAATTTATCCTATATTGTTATTGCTAAGTTACTACTGCTATCATTACTGTTACACTTGCTACAAAATTACTACTATCACTGTTACTGTTGCTATTCCTGCTGTCACTACTATCAAACTATCATACCACTTTGCTACTGATCACTTTGCTGTAGATAATTAATCTCCAGGTGTGGTTGAATTGATAACTAAGCTTCTAATACCTTCAAATATTTTTTGGCTCCCCTTGTGTCATATCTATAAATTTGGGTTGAATACTCTACCCTCGAAAACTATAGCGATCCCCTATACTTGTGGGTTATCAAGACCTTTTTCTGGTGCCGTTGCCGGGAGCATAGCTATATTTGATGAGTCACTTGGATTATTATCACTTTATCACTATGAAGAATCTTAAGGATGCTAAGACTAAGATTTTTCCCTCAAAGACGAGGGGAGGTAAGGAACTGCCATCCAGTTCTGCTTTAGATTCACCTTCTATTATAAGTAAACTTGCAACATCACCACATGCAATTAATTCTGATATGTCTCAAGTTATTGATGATGCTACTTCTGCTATGCGTAATGCTTATGATGATGCTAGTACCTTGCTTGATAATGATGATGTGCCACTTGGTGAATTTCTTGATAAACATATTGCTAGAGTAATAGAACATGATGTTCTTGAATTTGATGATGAGCTTGAAACTAAAACTCCCGAAACACCTGCTAGAACTAGACTTCCTAGATATGAATTGCCTAAGGTATCAGAAGGATATGTTATAAATGAGGAGACAACTAGAGATATTCTTGCTTCTAAGGATAGAGATGATCTAGAGAAATTATTATGCAAATATAAAGAAAAATCTCTGAATGCTAGAATGAAATATGATCCTAAGTTTGCTACTTCACCTATCTTTCTTTATTGATTATAAGTACTATGAATTCTCTATCGACCCAGAGTTGATTACTTTGGTTGAATCTGATCCTTTCCATGGTTGTGAAACTGAAACTGTTGTGGCACATCTTACTAAGTTGAATGACATAGCCACCCTTTTTACTCATGATGAGAAAACTCGCTATTACTCTATTCTCAAATTATTTCCTTTCTCATTAAAGGGTGATGCTAAAGCTTGGTACAATACTCTTGCTACTGGTTGTGTGCGTAGTCCCCAGGATATGATCTATTACTTCTCTGAAAAGTATTTTCCTGCTCATAAGAAACAAGCTGCCTTAGAGGAAATATTAAACTTTGTGCAAATTAAACAAGAGAGTCTCCCACAAGCTTGGGGGAGGCTTTGCGAATTACTTAATGCTTTGCCTGATCATCCTCTTAAGAAAAATGAAATACTTGATATCTTCTATAATGGACTAACCGATGCTTCTAGGGACTTCCTAGACAGTTGTGCTGGTTGTGTTTCCAAGGAACAAACTGTTGGACAAGCTGAGGAATTACTGAATAACATATTGGAAAATTATGATGATTGGACTCTTCCTGAACCACCACCTAAACCCACTCCAAAGAAGAGGGGTATATTATATCTCAGTCCTTAAGATATGCAAGAGGCAAAGAAATCTATGAAGGAAAAGGTATTAAAGCTGAGGATGTTAAAAATTTACCTCCTATTGAAGAAATACATGGGCTTAATACACCACCACCGCCTAAGGTGGTAGAGGTAAATTCTTTTATGAAGTTCAATGATAATGACAATCCTCACAATATGCATCATAGCCAATGCCTTTATGAGTTTGAAAACTATATTAGAAAACAAGATCACTTCAATGCAAATGTTATGAAATAATTGAAATGCAATTCTGATATGATTTCTCGCTTGAGTGACTTGTTATTTAGAATATTAAATGATGTTAGAGGTGTTGGAAAGCATGCTTCTATGGTACAAACCAAGTTAGAACAAGTTGCTAAATCACAAAGAGAGTTGCTTGATGAAATGAATAATAATATACATGACTTTTCTATTAGAGTTGCAACTAGAGGAGGTAAAATGACTCGGGAACCACTTCATCCTGAGGGACACCCAAAAAGAATTGAACAAGACTCACAAAGAGCTAACAATAGTGCACCTAGTTCTTCTAAAAGGAAAAAGAAAAAGAAAAATGATAGGACTATGCATACTCCTAATGAACCTGAAATAGAGAAACCTCCTGACAATGATAATGAAACTTCTATCTCTGATGCTGAAACTCAGTCTGGTAATGAACACTCACCTAGTGATAATGAAAAAGACAATGCCGATGTTCATGAAAATACTCAAACAAATAATAAAGAACCAAACAATGATGTTGAGATAGAACCGCATGTTGATCTTGAGAACCCACGACCTAAGAATAAAAGGTATGACAAAAGAGACTTTGTTGCTAGAAAACACAGTAAAGAAAGAGAACTGTGGGTTCAAAAACCAATGCCTTTTCCACCTAAGTCAACTAAAAAGAATGATGATGAAGAATTTAAACACTTTGTTGAAATGTTGAGGCGAGTCTTTTTGCGTACTCGCTTGACTAATATCTTGAAAATGCCTCCTTATGCAAAGTACATTAAAGACATCATCACTAATAAGAGAAAAATACCAGAAGTCGAAATCTCTACTATGCTTGCTAATTATACTTTTAAAGATGGAGTACCTAAAAAACTTGGAGATCCGGGAATACCAACTATACCTTGCTCTATCAAAAAGAATTATGTGAGAATTACTTTCTGTGATTTAGGAGCTGGCGTTAGTGTTATGCCTTTCTCTTTATATAAAAGAATTGATTTTAATAAACTCACACCTACTCAAATATCTTTGCAAATGGCTGACAAATCAACTGCCATACCTATCGGTATCTGTGAGGATGTGCCCGTTTTTTTTGACTATATACTGCAAGGCAATAGCCTCACAGTCCTTTATTAAAAGGAACGGATATTACAAGTTTACAAATTTATAAATGTACAAGGAAAGAGAAGGGGAACTTACAAAAAATTATGAAATGTTAGCTATCCAAGACAGTGAGCTATCTTTATATTTACATCTAATTCTATGAGAGAGAAGGGAAATATCATGAATGAAGTTTCTCCTCCAAGCTCTAAAATAAGGTTGCTCATTCCTGAAAATCTTCCCATTCCTTTGTGTCCAAATATTCCAAGAAGCCGTGAAGACAACCTCAGTGAAGAAAGCATGACCAAAATCCCTCCTGACTGATTGAGCCATCTCATATGTGGTTTGGTTCGGTTGAACAGACCAAGAGATCCCAAGGTAATTCCAAACCCTTTGACTAAAGTTGCAAGCAAAGAAGAGGTGAGCTTGATCCTCATGTTGTGTACAGTTGCATAGCACACATGTTGCATCCTGGATGTTCCAATGTCGGTGTTGCATCATATCCCGAGTGTTCAAACGATCCATTAAAGGAAGCCAGCCAAACACCTTGAACTTGAGCGTGCATGCACTCTTCCAAATCCATTTGAAGATAGGATCAACAACTAGGTGAGAGAAGCATGAGTCATAGTATATCTTTGACATAAAGGTACCAGACTCCGAAGGCCACATCCAGATGTCATTTCTCTCCTGATCCAGGTTGATGGAAGGTAGCAGGGCCAAGAGCTGTGAGAGTTCATCATAAGCCTCCTGTGATAGAGGCAAATGGAAATGGTCCAAGGCATCAGGTAGTTCGAAAAACTCCTTGACAGTGATTACATCATCAATTACAAATGAATGAAGCCTTGGGAAGCAGTCACGTAACAGGACAACATGATTTCCCAGCTGCCAACGATCAAGCCAAAATAGCACTGTGTCTCCACTATGAACTTGTGGAACTACGAGCTTGGAGAAATTGGGATACAAGCACATGACATCACGCCACCAAAAGGAGCCACAGGTCTGGGTGCTTTGGGGTGGTGAAGAAGCGTAATAAGTATCCCAAATTAAAGTGACCCAAGGCATGTCAACCTTATTAAAGAACTTGAAGAGGTGCTTTAATAGCAGAGCCTCATTTTGAATGCCCAAATTAAGGGACACCCAATCCCCCGTATTTCTTAGGGCGACAAACCAAATCCCAAGCGGCCAATGATTGGCGTGGATTATCCGTGTTGCCTCTCCAAAGACATTGTCTCATGATTCGCTCCAATTGCTGCAAAATGCCCTTGGGAAGAGATAATGTACAGAAAAAATATATTGGCATAGAGCACAACACCGATTATAAAAGTTGCAATCGGCTTCCTTGATTTAGTAAGCATGAGGAGGCAGATAAACGTCGCTCGACGCGATCGACCAGGGGCAGTAGATCATAGATTGTAGGTCTAGAAGTTCCCATTAGCAAACCTAGATACGTGAATGGCATGGTCCCAACATCGCATCCAAGCAAGGAAGCCACCCTAGCACCTTCATCATCACTCATATTGATTGGGATGAGTGAGGATTTACTGAAGTTGACACGTAATCCTGTGGACGTCGTAAAAGTTTCAAGCATCTCTTTGAAGGCAATAAGCTGGTCATCGATCGCAGGCAGGACAATTAAGGTATCATCGGCATACTGCACTATCGGGTAATCACTGGAGCTGGTTGGGATTGGCAGTGAAAGGATGTTCCTGGAGCACATCTCATTGACGACAGATTGTAGTAAATCAACCATGATTACAAACAGCAACGGTGAAAGGGGGTCTCCTTGACGCACTCCCATTCTGCAAACAAAATGCTTACTCGGCACACCGTGGAGAAGCACGGAAGAAGATCCTGTAGATAATATGCTATTAATCCATCTAGTCCATCGCGAGCCAAAACCCTTGCATTGAAACATTCTGAGGATAACCTCATGCTCAACTGTGTCGAAGGCCTTCGTGAAATCCAGCTTAAGTAGGACGATGGGGCGCTTCGAGGTTTTGCATTGGCGTATATATTCAAAACACCAGGGCAGACAATCTTGAATAGAACGACACCGAAGAAAGCCATATTGATTGCGGTGAATGCATTTGAGGATCACTTTCTGAAGACGGTTAGCAAGCAGCTTAGTCAAAAACTTCAAACACGTGTTGGTCAAAGAGATGGGGCGAAAGTCACCGACAACTTCAGGGCTCAGCTTTTTGGGGATTAGAGTAATTAACGATGTGTTAAGACATTCCAGATTACATCTCCCCTCATAGAATTCCTTAAATAGTTGCGTGAAATCCTCCTTTAGGATTGGCCAACACTTCTTTAAGAACAGCCCAGTGAAGCCATCGGGACCAGGAGCCCGATCCGTTGGCATGTTCTTAATGACAGAATCAACCTCGAAGTCTGTAAGGGCTGGGATAAATCTTCCAGGCCATCAACACGCGCAATTAAGGTGTCCAAATCAAATCCCATGCGGATGCCTTCTGCATTGCCCATACGCTGATTAAAATCGGACCAAAACATGTCGGCTAGTTGCTGGTGATCTGAGACCACATCACCTGCTGAATTCTTAATTGAAGAAATTGTGTTTCTCCAAAACCTTTCAGTTGCCATGGCATGAAAAAATTTGGAGTTCTCCTCACCAACTTTAATGCTTCGTATCATACAACGCTGCTTCCAATAAACAAATTGCCAATGCAAGATATCCTCCAGGTGCAATTTGACAATTCTCCTGAAATTAAACTCCGGCCTAGTCAAAGGCCTAATTTCCTCCAGTGCATCAAAATATAAAATCACTTTGTTGCAGGCTGAAATGAGCGCCTTAACTGTGGACAGATTAAGATGCCATTTCTTTAGGTCATATCGAAGGGCCTTAAATTTGGAGGAGATAGTTGAGGCAGCACAAGATCTGATAACTGGCCTGTTCCACACTTGAGCAACACACTCATTAAAACCAGGTAATTCAACCCAATAATTTTCAAAGCAAAAAACTTTAGCCTTGGGAATAGTTGTGGCGATTGAGACCACACACGGAACATGATCGGAGGCCGTACGTGCAAGCGGCAAGACTATCGTGTTGGGATGTTTCAAGGTCCATGCAACTGAAGTAAAAAACCAGTCGATCTGCTCAAGAAGGGGCTCGGTTTGCATATTTGACCAAGTGAATTATCGTCCTTTAATTGGTAGCTCAACAAGCCCTAAGTGTCCGATCACTTCATTAAATAAAAGGATATCATTGACATTGCCCCAGGTAGGTTACGATTTTCCAAAGACCGCATAAAATTGAAATCACCCAAAAGCAGCCAATTATCATCAGCGTTAATGTCAAGATTGTATAACCATTGCACAAAGTCATTACGGGCCGGACCCTGGCAAGGGCCATAAACTGACACTAGGGTCCAAACTTCAGACGTATGTTTAGAGCGAAACTCCAGAATAATACCATAAGGCATTGCCTCAATTAATTTACCCTCACAGAAAGAGGAGTTCCACATGATAACCATCCCAGCCGAGGCACCCACCGGAGGCACGTACAAGAAATTATCAAATCTTCTCGGACAAAACCTCCTAATAAGCCTTTGATCGATATGCATACACTTCGTTTCTTGGAGACAGAGCACTGAGCACCCACTTTCATAAATCTTTTGTTAAACCGCTAACTGACGCGCTTCTGAATTAAGACCATGCATGTTCCAACATAATACCTTCCAGTTTTTAAACCCGGACTGATTCATTACAAACCAAAATATAAAGCAGCAAAAGTAGGCCACGCAATGGCCTACACTGTCCAGCTAAGCATAACAATGATATAGAGTACCAAATATGAAAACATAAATAAAGATAGATCTCGTTTGTATTGGCACGCCATGGACCCTGAAACTGCCCGATGTAACTAATCATCAGAACTCTTGCTGTTGGAGGAGGTAGCAGGATCAGCCTCAAGCTTATCCTTGGAAATCTTCCCAGAAGCAATGCGTAGGTGAGCCCTGATACGCTGAAGATCGACAATAGACGTTGGAGGAGGCACTGACGGATTCTCCTCAGACTATGAAGAGCTGGTTTTCCTCTTCTTGAATGTCTTGTGTGCCTTGCTCTGCTGAGAGCCACTGCTTGGAGCTCTATGAAAGCCATCCCGTAACATGCTTAGTCGCGCACTGCGGCGAACCTCCGTATCCACCAAGATTTTAGAAGACCTTGGCTTGCGGTCACGCTTGGTGGTCACCTCAGGGACAGCAAAGAACTCGAACGACTCGGTGATGGGTGCAGAGAGGTCTTGGTGGTCATCAAAATAGAGAGCTCTGGCAACCGGTCTCCTAACCGGAGAAGTATGGCATGGAAAGCTGTAGGAAGGAGCTGGCTGTGGCTGTAGAGGGAAACTGATGTCTGCACCATTGCGACTAATGTCCCAGGAGCACTTAGGCAGTAGTATGGACCCAAATTCAGGCTTAAACACAAACTTTGGGATTTCAGCAGAGGAAAAAACCGGTAAGCACTTCTGAAAGGTGCGCTGCCATTGCATAGCAGGTGGCAGAACAGGGCCAAATATAGTGAGTACTCGCCCAATATGAAGAGGAGGCTGCATGGGCGCCGCGGGTTGCTGAAAAACCACCATATCATTCACTGGGTGATCATTAACAGAGTCATCCGAAACTTGCATGACGATCGACTCCTGCGACTGCTCTGCAACAACTTGATTCTCATCCACAAGTTCCTGTTGCACATCATTATGTGGATCATCCTGAGGTGGTGCCTGATTGTGTTGCGGTGGTGGTAGCTCATCCCAACCAATCTCAAGAAATTTAGGCATAACCCAGTTGTGGTTATTAAATTGTAGATGCCCAGGGAGTGGATGTGGGTTGCCATCGAAAGGCATAGGATCTTCATCAGTTGGCAAAATATCAGCAAAGTCTGCAGAGAAGATGTATATTGGAGCAGTCCAAGATATGCCAGTACCACCAAAGTCCGCAAACTCTCGATATACTACATCTCGTGGCACTAAGGTAGTCGCTGGAAAAGAAACATATGCCAGAGTACGAAGGAGCAGAGGATCATCCTGATGCCAATGATGAAAACGGCCAAAAGTGCTGATTGCATTTGCAATATACTGCGTGTGCCTATAGTCCAGGGGTATTCCAACAATCATAACCCAGCCCCGGCGAAATCCTTGGATAGCTCTGTAGTTAATACCCTCGTCGTGTGGCACAAACCGAACAAATATATCATTGCCAAGATCAAATGGAGGATGATCTACGAGAGCTTGCCGAGCAAACAGGCTATTGAAACAAAAGAGGCCAACTCCTTGAATCCAAGGCTGGGCATCAAGAACAGCGCGGCCAAGATTGTGAACGACAAAATTACTGACCATATTTCTGAAGATGAGCACTTCTTCAGGCAGAGGAGCCGGCTCAACGATGGCAATGGCGTAGTCTTCACGCTGGTGATCAGGAGCCACAGACGGAGAGTAGAAGGTGCGCGGGAGCCGCTGCGCGCCACCATCGATGATCTCAAACCCTTGCGGGACGAACGGCGTGGGGTCGAGAGGGAAGGTGGCCATTGTTGGATGCAGTGCTAGCGCTGTTGGTGTAGAGGGAGCCGTAGATGAGATAGGCGGTGATGGAAAGGTGGTTGGTGACGGCGTGTTGGGTGATGGTGGCGAGGTAGGTGGTGGCGGTGTGATGGGCGGTGGCTTTGTAGGCAATGGCGGAAGCGATGGGGTGGCAGACTTGATAGGACTGGTCAGAGACCCAGAGGGAAAATCGAGGCGCCGGGCGAGTATATCTCCTCTGACCGTTCCGGAGAAGTGGCTCATGGGACCCACTTGTAAGTCGGGGAAGGTGCAGAGTCGTAGCATCCCTTCGCTCTGTGTCCCAATCGAAAGCATCGACGGCAATAGACCTGTTTGGTGCACGAGCCGGTATGGTGGAACATTGATAAACAATTCTGACACTTCCAAACGTGAAAAACAATATCATCAATAATGTCATTAACCGTAGCAGAAACCGCAGGAGAAACCTCATTATCCAATATAGCCACTGATGGTTGGGGCGATGACTGGGCCTTAGAAGCCTCACTGTGGGCCAGAGAACCATGTGGGGCCGGTGATCCATGTTGGGCCAGTGAGCCCTGTTGGGCCAGAGGTTCCGGTGCAACACAACCAGGTGACACGACATCGTGCGTAGTCTGCAACTCATTGCCTAAAGAGGTCCTTGCAGTTCCAGAAATGACGGTAGTATTCTTGGCAGGGACGTTGATCGTTCCGAAAGAGATGGGTGGCGTTGAGGGAGTCCTGGATTAGGGGGTCTCCGGACAGCCGGACCATCTCCATTGGCCGGACTGTTAGACTATGAAGATACAAGATTGAAGACTTCATCTCGTGTCCAAATGGGACTCTACTTGGCGTGGAAGGCAAGCTAGGCAATACGTATATGGATATCTCCTCCTTTGTAACCGACCTTGTGTAACCCTAACCCTCTCCGGTGTCTATATAAATCGAAGGGTTTTAGTCCATAGGACAACAATAATCATACCATAGGCTAGCTTCTGGGGTTTAGCCTCTCTGATCTCGTGGTAGATCTACTCTTGTACTACCCATATCATCAATATTAATCAAGCAGGACATAGGGTTTTACCTCCATCAAGAGGGCCCGAACCTGGGTAAAACTTCGTGTCCCCTGCCTCCTGTTACCATCCGGCCTAGACGCACAGTTCGGGACCCCCTACCCGAGATCCGCCGGTTTTGACACCGACATTGGTGCTTTCATTGAGAGTTCCTCTGTGTCGTCGCTGTTAGGCTTGATGGCTCCTACTATCATCGATGGCGATGCGGTCCAGGGTGAGACTTTTCTCCATGGACAGATCTTTGTATTCGGTGGCTTTGCACTGCGGGCTAATTCACTTGGCCATCTGGAGCAGATTGAAAGCTACGCCCCTGGCCACCAGGTCAGATTTGGAAGTTTGAACTACACGGCCAACATCCGCGGAGACTTGATCTTCGACGGATTCGAGCCACAGCCGGGCGCGCCGCACTGTCGCGATGGGTATGACCTAGCTCTGCCGCTGAACAGTACCCCAGAGGCCGCGCCCGCATCAGCTCCGACCCTTAGTTTGGAGCCAACTGCGTCAATCGAGGACGGGTGGTTAGACACTGCCTTAGGGGTCGCAGTCTCAACGGCGATCAAGCCGAACACCTGCCTAACCCTCTGCACAGCCCGTGACTCCAAGGTGCCGGACTCTTTTCCGGACTCCGAACCATCCACGCCCCTGCCAATCGAATCCGATTGGGCGCCGATCATGGAATTCACCGCCGCAGATATCTTTCAGCACTCGCCCTTTGGCGACATTCTGAATTCCCTAAAGTCTCTCTCTTTGTCAGGAGAGCCCTGGCCGGATTATGGCCAACAGGATTGGGATACGGACGACGAAGAAATTCGACGCCCACCCACCACCCACTTAATAGCCACTGTCGATGACTCAACCGACATGCTCGACTCCGACTCTGAAGACATCGACGGTATGGACGACAATGCGGGAGGCGAAGAGGAACCACCGCCCACAGGGCGCTAGACGTCCACCTCATCATATGGCGTATACATGGTGGACACACCAAAAGAAGACGACGACGAGGAACGGAAGGACGCACCGAAGGCTTGTTCCCTCGAGAAGCAGTCAAAGCGGCGGCGCAAGCGCCGCCCCAAACCCCGCCTCGGCAGAAACAACGATCATACATACCCAGCGTTGGAGCAGGGCGAAACACTGCCGGACCACGACAATACGGAGAATCAAACTGAATAAACCAATTCTATCAAAGATAATAGTCCGGATGACATAACGCCGGACAGGCACCCGGAGCAGCAGAACGCCCGTCAAAGGCTTGTTGCCATCGCGAGGAGCCTGAAAAAGCAGAAGCAAAGGCTCAAGGCTACGCAGGACACACTCCAAATCAGATGGAGCAAAGTACTCAACACAGCAGCGAAGTACGGCGGCAATCGCCCCACCAAGAGCTACCCAAAGCGGAAGCTGCTACCTAAATTCGATGAGGAGGCCTTAGACCCCCCACAACCAAAAATTAAAATAGCCATCTGGCCGGATAGGTGACCTCACGGCCAACATAAAGCGGCAAGGAACGCCGCACATAAGCCAATACACGGTCTACGCGAGGGATCGCATCAAAACGACGACGAAACCAGATCCATCTATGGACCACACAAGCGTGCTCCAGAATATGATGCAACACAACAAACACCCCGAACAATGCGGTACACCCAGATATAGGGGTGCCGCACACCCCCTATGTTTCACCGATGAGGTGCTGGACCATGAATTTCCAGAGGGATTCAAACACGTAAACATAGAGGCATACGACGGAACAACAGACCCTGTGGTCTGGATTGAGGACTATATCCTCCATATACACATGGCTCGAGGAGATGATCTCCACGCCATCAAGTATTTACCCCTCAAACACAAAGGGCCAGCTCGGCACTGGCTTAAAAGCCTCCCCGAAAACTCCATTGGAAGCCGGGAAGAGCTCGAAGACGCTTTTCGAGCAAATTTTCAAGGGACTTATGTCCGACCTCCGGACGCGGACGATTTGAGTCATATAACTCAACAGCCCGGAGAGTCAGCCCGAAAACTTTGGAACAGGTTTCTTACTAAAAAGAACCAAATTGTCGACTGTCCGGACACCGAAGCCTTGGCAGCTTTTAAGCATAGCGTCCGTGATGAATGGCTTGCCAGACACCTCGGCCAAGAAAAGCCGAGAACAATGGCAGCATTAACAAGCCTCATGAACCGCTTTTGCGCGGGTGAGGACAGCTGGCTAGCCAGATGCAGCACCAGCGACCCCAGTACATCTGAAGTTAGAGATGGAAACGGGAAATCACGGCGCAACAACAATAACAAATGCCGGAATAAAGAAAACAACACGAAGAGCACGACAGTAAACGCCGGATTCAAAAGCTCTCGGCGAGGTCAGCAAAAGCCGCCCTCTAAAGGCTCCAGAGATGAACTGTCCAGCCTAAACAAAATTCTGGACCAAATATGTCAGATCCATAGCACCCCTGGTAAACCCGCTAATCATACCCACAGAGAATGTTGGGTCTTCAAGCAGTCCGGCAAACTCAAGGCCGTACACAAGGGGGAGGATACACCAAGCGAAGACGAGGATGAGCCTCTCAAGCAAGACACTGGGGAACAAAATAAATTCCCACCAGAAGTCAAAATAGTAAACGTGTTACACGTGATCAAAGGAAGAAACAAAACGGCACTCCTAGAAAAATATGCCCAAGGGCCTATCACCGCGAAGTCCTGCCACTGGTCGTCTCAACCGATCATTTTCGATCATCATGATCACTCAGCAAGTATCCGGCGTGCAGGATGGGCTGCCCTGGTATTAGACCCAATAATTGACGGATACCACTTCACACGAGTCCTGATGGACGGCGGCAGCAGTCTAAACCTGATATACCAGGACACAATCCGCGAAATGGGGATAGACCCAACAAAAATTCACCATAGCAATACTACCTTTAAAGGAGTAATGCCAGGCCCAGGGGCTCATTGTACGGGCTCCCTGCTACTAAAGGTTATATTCGGCTTCCCCGATAACTTCCGTAGTGAACATTTAACCTTCCACATCGCTCCGTTCCAAAGTGGCTATCAAGCACTACTTGGGCGCGAAGCTTTCACTCGCTTTAATGCAATACCGCATTACGCTTCCCTCACGCTCAAGATGCCCGGTCCACGTGGCATCATTATAGTGAATGGAAATATTGAGAAATCTTTGCGCGCCGAAGAGAGTGTGGCGGCCTTGGCAGCCGCACACTAAAAACGGCCTCACCAACTAAAGCATTTAACAGGTCGTCAAGACCTCAGACACGGTTAGACGAGTCCGGCGCAGCTATATGTAATTCATACAGGATCGATGGTCACACCCATATTACAAATACAAGGGGCTCAACGCGCGCAGACAACTTGCAATTTTTACTCATCTTGAATTATACATGGTTTTTTTTAAAAAACTATCTTTTTGCACGACAACTTTTTCACCTAAGTTCCTCTCTTTTATAGATGATCATCGTGCTACACCCGTCCAGGATACAGCACAATGGAGACACATGCGCAGACGTGCAGTAGGGACCCGCTACAAGGATTCTTTTTAGATTAAGACCCTGCGTAAACCTTCTTTACTGTCTCTTGTTTATACATATCCACCGAATTCTCAGCACAGTTGAGAAGGATGCTGACGTCTTGGCATGTGGCCACGCAAGAATAATGCACGTACTTGGACACAAGGGGCTTCCTACAAAGGGCACTATTTAGGCCTGGTTTATACCATAAAGACCGAATACCTTAGGGAGTGTTTGGCGTTGCGAGTTTGGCCTTATATGCATCAGCTACGAATCATTGTCTTTGGTCAAATGTTGGGTTTTCCTGGCTCCTGTGTTTTGGCGCCTTACGTTCCGCTTTACCGGCTAAGGCAGCACCAGGAGAACTACTGTGATTGTGCCCTGGTTCATCCGGACGAGCACCTTAGTAGAGAAAGCCGAAAACTAACTATCATGATATAGCATGAGACTGGTCAACCACTCGATGACCTATAGGGATGTTAGAATTCCTCCGCCTTAACGAAGGGTCGTTTCCCGGCCAGGCATGTACGCACCCCGAGATCAGGAGAGTGCGGAGCCACCAGGGGCTATCTAGTAGCCCCACTGTCAAACTCCTATGGCCAAGTGAAAGTGTTAAAGCATTATAGTCCGGTTACCTCGTTCGCTGCGCTATCACCTCCTTAATTGGACCAAGACGTTGGGTTAAGTGTGAACATGCATTTTTTGCGAGCACCTCCGCATTATATGCGTGGGGGCTGAAGCCGACGACTGCAATCTTTCAGGTTATACACATGTATACATAAACGGCCGCACAGGAGGCATCATATTACTTTCGGACAAAAGTATAAACACAACCATATAAAATTTCATAAAAACATTGTGTTTACAATGGAATACATGTCACTCAAACATAATATTCTTCGAGCACTGGGCCTCTATCAAATGAGCACCCTCGAGAACCTCCTCGAAATAGTGCTCGGCAGCCACTCGGCCTATGGCCGAACCCTGCACCGCAACAGTGGTAGCGTCCATCTCCGCCCAGTATGCTTTAACACGGGCAAGGGCCATCCGTGAGCCTTCTATGCACGCCGACTTCTTCATCGCATCAATGCGCTGCACCGCACCAAGGACCTACTACACTAAGCTAAAATAGCTATTCGGCTTTGGCCTTTCCGGCCATAGCTGATCCATGAAAGACCTCATGGCGAGTCCGGACAACCTATTTAGTTTGGCCCATTCGGCTAGCTGATCAGTCAAAGGAAGCGGACGCTCTGGAACATTGAATTGCGACCAGAACAGCTTGTCCACCCCACAATCTTCTTGACCTTGGAAGTATTTGGCCGCATCGGCAGCGCTCGCCGCCAAGTCCATATATGCATCTGCCGAACTCCACAGCCGATCCAGAGGGGCATACCGTGGATCTCCGAACTTCCTCCGTAGCATGAAGGGCTTCCCAGCCACAATATCCCCGGCTTCCCACAGCTCCTCCTTCTTCGCTCTCATAGCAGAGCGGGTGTCTTTGTCCGCCATCGTGGCCTTCTCAAGGTCCGTTGCCTTCGCTCGGTTTTCTTTTTCAAGAAGCCGGCAACGGTCGGCAATGTCTTTTAATTCTACGGCCATCTTGGCCATCTTCTCTTTGCTCTCGCCATCTGCGGCCTTCTCGGCTTTCAACTCTTCGGCCGCCTTCAAAGCAGCCGCATTAGTAATCCTTGCTTGTTCCTTGGCTCGGGCAAGTTCTGCCCGCAAGGTTTCCATGGTGGCAGCTCCATCTGCATTCACAACATATTAAAGATACTGGCATCATGCTGCTCTTACTATGTGGCGTTCACCAGATAATAACACTTACCCTATGCCTCGTCAAGCCTCTTGTTAACAAGCTCGATGTCGGCGTCTGCCGCATCCAGTTGCCGTTTTAATTTGGCAAACTCACTAGTCCGGCTAGCCACCGGAGCTTCCACCACCTGCACATATGGGCAGTTTGGTTATTGCCTTGGACTGTGATCCTCTGTTCGCCGCCGTTCTCGTCGACAACCAGAGTCTCAGGGGCTACTATCTACACAGATCACACCTAACATGTGCAGTACTATCACATATTATCTCACGTACCTCAAAGCATGTCAGTAGACTCATAAAAGCTTCATGTAATCCGCTTTCGGCGGACGAGATTCTCTCCATCACCGTACACATCAGCATACAGTGTTCTTCTAAGATGGCCACTCGCCCCACCAACTCCCTCAGAATGTCCGACCGCACACCAGACGGTGCCAGACTCTTTTGTATGCTCTCCTCGGGAGCCGGACGCTGGGGACTTTGGGGGTCTATGGGATTATCTTCTGGCCTCACCGGATCCAGAGAGGCCCTCCGTGACGACACTTTGGGGTCGCCCGCTTCTTGAGTGGAGGAGTCCGGGGGAGGCGTTTCGCTCTCCATCATCTCTGGAAGAAGATCCCTCGAAGACGAGCTCATCCGAGAGGGGCTAAGGCCCGAATTGCAAGATATATGCGGTGGTTATTTTCTCAGAAAAAAGATAGCATACCTTTACTATTAAAGTATTTTGGATCACTTACGACTCGTTGGAGGGCTGATCCCCCGCGGACTTTGTGCGGCAAAAGCACCCCCCGAGGCAGGACCCTCCATGGGAGACTTCTTCTCCCGTTTGGAGGCTTCGGCTTCCGGATCCTCGGAAGCAGTCCTTTTCCTCCCATGGTTGTCCTCCTTCGTGGAGACGCTCATTCCCTCGGTTGGAACGGGCAGCGATGGGGGCCCGCGTCCGCCCGTATTATCCCCCCGGTATCTTCCTTCAAGGGCTCCGGGCAAGGTGCGACCTCGAGCATCTTTTCCAATACCGGATTTTCCAAACCCTCAGGGAGGGGGGCCAAACACCGAATCATCTTCGCCTTTGTTAGCCAGTCCTGGTCAAAAGGCGAACTCTCAGAAATAACTTCATAACGAATAAAAGACAGTGTGTTCGGCCAGAGGATTTCTTACTTGTTCGGCGGCGTGGTTACTGCTCAGGCCCACTTCATCAGTAATATCCGGACACTCTACTTGAGGTCCAAAGAATGACTTGTACATCTCCTCATGCGTCAGGCCGAGGAAACTTTGAATGGTACGTGGTCCCTCTGGGTTGAACTCCCACAAGCGAAGGGGCCGGCGTTTGCAAGGCTGGACTTGACGAACCAACATAACTTGTATCACTGCAACCAAATTAAAATCTCCCTCGAAGAGATCTCGGATGCGGCTTTGCAGTATAGGCACGTCCTTGGCTGGACCCCAACTCAGACCTCTGCTAATGCATGGCATCAGTTGTGGTGGGGGGCCCGAGTGGAAAGCGGGGGCAGCCGCCCACTTGGCACTTCTGGGAGCTGTGACATAAAACCACTCCCACCGCCATAATTCGAACACCTCTGGGAAGGAACCTTTCGGCCATGGAGCTCTTGCCATCTTTCCTATTGATGCACCTCCGCACGCTGCATGTTGCCCCTCGATCATCTTCGGCTTCACTTCAAAGGTCTTGAGCCACAAGCCGAAGTGAGGGGTGATGCGGAGGAAGGCCTCGCACATGACAATAAATGTCGAGATTTGAAGAAAGGAGTCCGGAGCTAGATCATGGAAATCTAGCCCGTAATAGAACATCAAACCCCTGACGAAGGGATCCAGAGTGAGGCCTAGACCTCGGAGGAAGTAGGAGACGAACACGACGTTCTCGTTGAGTTTGGGAGTAGGGACGATCTGCCCTCAAGCAGGCAGCCGATGCGAAACCTCGGCGGTCAGGTATCTAGCCTCCCTCAACTTCTTAAGGTCCTCTTCCGTAACGGAGGAGGGCGTCCATCGGCCTTGAAGGCTGGATCCAGACATGATTGAAGATCCGGAGCACCTAAACCTGGGCTTTGGTTGTTAGAACTCGAGGCGGGGGAAGGGTTCGATTGAGCACGAGAGGGAAGAAGCGAAAACCATGTCCCTTTATAAAGAGGGTGAATATCAAGCGTCCTCTCCGTAGCCGTTTAGGACTTGCCTATCATCTAGGAGTCCTAGACACGGTTGGGTTACCCACGCCCGTATTGATGAGAATCCCGTAATAAGGGGGCACGATCTCTGCTTCAACAAGACGTGTCGAAAAACTGCCTCGTGTTATGTGCGGGGCTGGTTAAAAGAAACGGTTCGAATAATCACCGGGCCATGACATAATGTCACGCTGCCAAAACAAGCCAGCTATTAGATCTGCGAAAATATTATTCTCTCTACGGTGGAATGTGGAACTTATTTTGTAGGGTCGGACACTATCCTCGTAATCAAATTCTTCTGTGATGTATTCGGAGAAGGAACACGCCTTGCAATGCCAAAGACAGTACTACGCGCCGGACTCATCGTCATTGAAGCCTGGTTCAGGGGCTACTGAGGGAGTCCTGGATTAGGGGGTCTCGGGACAGCCGGACCATCTCCATTGGCTGGACTGTTAGACTATGAAGATACAAGATTGAAGACTTCGTCTAGTGTCCGGATGAGACTCTACTTGGCATGGAAGGCAAGCTAGGCAATACGTATATGGATATCTCCTCCTTCGTAACCGACCTTGTGTAACCCTAACCCTCTCCAGTGTCTATATAAACCGAAGGGTTTTAGTCCGTCGGACAACAACAATCATACCATAGGCTAGCTTCTAGGGTTTAGCCTCTCTGATCTCGTGGTAGATCTACTCTTGTACTACCCATATCATCAATATTAATCAAGCAGGACGTAGGGTTTTACCTCCATCAAGAGGGCCCGAACCTGGGTAAAACTTTGTGTCCCCTGCCTCATGTTACCATCCGGCCTAGACGCACAGTTCGGGACCCCCTACCCGAGATCCGTCGGTTTTGACACCGACAGGCATCGCCACCGTCCACTGGAGATTGCTCGCCGGCGGTGATGGCAAGATCACCTTCTCAGTAGGCTGAAGTTCATAGCCTGCCTCAGTAATCGTGTCAACACATAGTTGAGTAGCTGGATATCTATATCCCTTACAAGCAGGATATTGCTGGAACGTGGCGAAGGAGATTTTCTTCCTTGTCAAAGAACCCGATCTAAGAGAAGATTTTAATGGTGGTTTATGCATAGCAATCAAACCCAACGTAGCACGCTTTTTGGAGGGACTAACCAGAATCCACTCAGCGTCACATTCCTTTCTCCAGATCTCTAACTCACGATTCCAATTTGGACGACCATTCCCCCAAAGATGAAAATGACATTTGAAATGCGTGCATGCATACGATCTCAACTGGAGAATGTAAAGACCAACTTGCTTGCAAGAGACAATGAAAGAAAATGCCTTGCCTTTAATGAGCTGAACCGACAAATCAATGGCCGATCCTCCAATTGCTGATTCCAATGCAGCCGCCACAGAATCCTCATTAAGACGAAAATCATGTCGGCTAAAGGACACAACCATAATGAAATGGCTTGTGTCATCCGAGGGATGAACAGATTTCCCACAAGAAAAGAAAACCTTATCAGCAAAGATGGAGCCCGCCGAGAAATCCAAATCCAATGTTGAACCACCCATGGAATATGGGTACAGACGTGTAGATCCAAACACGCCGGAGAAGATGAGCGGAGAAAATCCACAATTCACAGGCTAGAAGTGTAGATCGCCAGAAAACCTAGGCCGTGGGTGGGGAGGGTGGGTGGGTGGCATGGTGTGTGCCCGTTGTTGTTGCTAATGTTACTATTTTGAATGACTTTGTTATACTTGAGATGCCCGAGGACGACAACATGTCGATTATCCTTGGTAGACCCTTCTTGAATACTAAAGGGGCTGTTATTGATTGCAATAAAAGCAAGGTCACTTTTCATATCAATGGTAATGAGCATAGGGTGCACTTTCCGAAGGAACAATTCCAAGTGAATGGTATTAATGTTATTGAAAAATCTCCGACAATCACTATTGGAAGTTTTCCAATACCTCTACTTACTGTCAAAAATAAATATGAAATGCTTATTGTTGGGGACATTCATATCCCCATTGAGGTAACTTAGGGATTTATGAAAGTTCTTCGGTTTCATGCTAATCGAAAGTGGTTGTTAATAAGACCTGATCAACCTTATTAATGGATCATTTTTTAGCGGTATGAAGTTGATGAATTTAGTAAGCACTACCTTCTGTCCCTACTTTTTGTTTTCTGTTTTATTAGTTAAATACAATAAAATGCCATGTTTTGTCTGTTTTTTGATTTTCTCGTGCAGTAAAAAATGACCCAAAAATAAAAGTTCTCAGAATGCCCTGAAAATTTAATTCAATTTTTTTCTGAATATTTATGAATTTTTGGTGCAAATAACATCAGAGGGAGGTGCACCAGGTGGGCACAACCCACCTGGGCGCGCCAGGACCCCAGGCGCACCCTGGTGGGTTGTGGTCCCCACGTGGGCCCCTCACTTATCTCTTTACACCACTTCATCACTTACCTCCAGAAAAAATTCCCCATAGCTCTCTCTCTCTCCCTCTCTCGTGTTCTTGCTCTCAAGCCCGCGGATTTTGATCTCTTTGCTCGAAGCTCCGTTTTTGAAACTGTTTCGGCGATTGTTGCTTGGTATGTGAATCCACCATTTGTCCAATCAGTTTTTGTTTTACTGGTTTATATTTTGAATAATCAGCTACTCTTGGTGCTGCTGTAGATGAGCTTGCATGTTGAATTCTTAGTGTTCTAAGTAGTTTGAATGCTTGTTATGGCCTCTATGCATCCCTATGAGTAGTTGCTATCAATTTAATAAAGTTTTGTTGACAAATTTTTGTCACCCAAAAATTTTCAGAAAATTGTACGCGAACATGATGAACCTATTTGGAAGGAGTTCTTCGAGGAGGAGATCCTCGGGGGCATCTTCTAGTGAAAGCTCCGCTCGCCGGTCAAAAGTTGAACCAAGTGAAAGTTCCACATGAGATGTCGCCACCAAAACATGCTTATGGCCTTGCGATGAGTATATGATGCGTGTGGGCATTAAGGAGGAATTTGAGCAATATGTTCACAATGCCGGTCTCGGTCCCTACATTTCAGATAAGTGCGAACAACGCCACATTATTACTGAATCATTTGTCAAAGGATTTAAATTCCATCCCTGTGAGTCTAGGGTGTCGTTTATGCTTTATGATAATCCATTTACCATCTCACAAGAAAATTTTGCTTACCACTACAAACTCCCATTCCGGGGTTCGCTTGACGAACCGCCACGGGCTGAGAACCAATCATTCTTAACTAGTCTTTGCTGTGGTGAGACGAGGGGAGTGACACAAGGTAGAATAAAGAGCATTCATTTTCCCGCAATTCAGTACTTTGCATTATTTAACGGGAAATGTATAGTAGGCAAGCAAGATTGTAGCACACTTTGTCCACCAGACTTGAGCCTCATATGCACAGCTCTCACCGATGAAAGGAACTATAATCTTGGAGCAATTGTTGCACGCAGACTTCAGCACAACTCTAACAGTGGCTATTTCTATGGTGGAATATATGCCACGCGTTTAGCACGAGGGCCGGGTGTTTCACCTTTACCCTTTGACCCTATCCTACCCATGCAATATTTAGATTTTGACACCTTAAAAGACCATAAGATCCTTAAAGGAAAGATTGATAACTTCACTTACAATCTATTGTTTAACCACAAATCTGTTGTGCACACATATTTGCTCGTGCCTGCTCTTTTTGACTATCAGAGCAAGGGAAGATATTTTGTTCTTGAGAGCGAGCCCGAGCTCACAACACAGCAGTAGAGGCAGCACGGCAGGCTGAGGCATCCACGCCGAGAGCTTCCATGAGCTACCACGCCAACTACTATCCAGGCTACTGATTGATTACCAAGTTACGCCAAAAGCCTAAGCTTGGGGGAGTACGTGTTTCTGACCAACATTACATTTATGTCCACTTATTCCAGCTGTCGGTGTTCACACTTTTTCATTGTATTATCCATGCTTAAATTTTATTTTTCTTGCTTTCTTCTTATGTGTTTGAAAAACTTTAGAAAAACCAAAAAAAATTAGTTGTAGTTAGTTTACTTTCTATGCATGCTTAGTAGTAATATTAAAAAGAAAATCCAACAAGATTTCCTTTTTCTTCTTTTGCTTGTTGGGAGCTTTCCCGTGTCAATAGTTTTTCTCGTTTTTGCTTTTCCCTTTTTATTTGCTTGTTCAAAAAACCAAAAACTCCAAAAATATTTTAGTGTGTTTCTATGAATTTCTTTTCTTTTTATTTGAGTCGTACCGAGGAGAAGACCACGATGAAAATGTTGAGTGGCTCTCATATGAATAAATGTTGATCTAATAAAGAGCCCATTTTACCTTGTCTTCTCCTGTTGAATAAAATGTTTGCAGATTCCAACTTAGTCCATGGCATTCTTGCACTATTATCATTTTCATGTCGTTCGGTCATGCAAGTGAAAGGCAATAATGATGATATTTGATGAACTGGCCGTGGCAAAGAGTAACTGGGATGAACTCGACTTGTTCTGTTTGTGTAAATATGTTTAACCTAGTATCCACGACTTAGCCCATTTATGATTAAACATGTTTGCAATGACAATTAGAGATTATAGTTTCTCATGCCATGCATAAGTAGCTGGGAGTGGATAACGATTTATCTTGGATATCAACATTGCGTTAAAATGATTGTGATGTAGTATGATGATATGGTATCCTCCTCTGAATGTTCGAGTGGCTTGACTTGGCACATGTTCATGCATGTAGTTGAATCAAAACCAAGATAGCCTCTATGATATTTATGTTCATGGTGTTCATATCCTACTCATGCTAGTGTCCAATGTTACTTATGCATAATGCATGTTTATAACCGTTGTTGCTCTCTAGCTGGCCGCTTCTTAATCTAATTGCTAACCTTTACCTGTACTAAGTGGGAATTCTGCTTGTACATCAATAACCTTGAACCCAAAGTTATTCCAGATGAGTCCACAATACCTACCTACATGCGGTATTACCCTGCCGTCCTAAGTAAATTTGCATGTGCCACCTCTAAAAACTTCTAAATAAATATCCTTTGTGTGTGCCTAGATCGTTCATGGAACGAGAAGAGGTGATTGGTATCTTCCATGCTAAGCGGGTTATTCTCAGGTCGAGTGTTTATTCACTCACCATCGCACGAGAAAAGGGCAGTAATAGGGATGCCCAGTCCCAAACTGCAAATATAAAAATAGTTAATCTCTAAAATAATCAAACAAAAACTCCCAACGGAGTCAAAACCTTTACTTTTATCGCTGGGGCACTGCCACTAGCGTGCTTAGCTTGGAAGATATTGATAACTGATAGTCGTGAAGTAAATAAGAAGGGTGCATGTCTCAAAATATCATTTACCTCTGTTTTCAAAGTTGAGCTCTTGCACCTCTGCAAATCACTGCTTACCTCTGCGAAGGGACTATCTATTTACTTTTATGTTGTGTCATCACCTTCCAAAACAAGCGCCAGAAATTGAGAGCACAACTATCATGACTTATGCATTGTGTGTAGCTAATGTTGGGTGCATCATGACTGGATCTTTTCTACCATGAATTATAATGTATAGTCGCTGCTTGGACTTTGGAGGTGCTCTGCATTTATGTTTTGCGGTCTCAGAAAGGGCTAGCGAGATACCACTATTGTCATGTTATATCATGGTTGTTTTGACAATGTGTTGCCATTTGAGATATCTTATTGTTGCTCTCTAGCTGATTATGTCATTGATATGAGTTAATATAATCTTTAAGAGTTATTGTCGACATGGTTAGTTATAATGTTGGCTGAAAACCTGGGAGCTATTTAAGCTTATTTATGCGAACAAGAGCAAAAGAGTTCGTAAAAGTTTTTCCCTTTCACTTTCAGTTTATCAACTGAATTGCTTGAGGACAAGCAAAGATATGTCTCCAACGTATCTACTTTTCCTAACGCTTTTCCTCTTGTTTTGGACTCTAATTTGCATGATTTGAATGAAACTAACCCCGGACCGACGTTGTTTTCAGCAGAACTACCATGGTGTTGTTTTGTGCAGAAATAAAAGTTCGCGGAATGGAATGAAACATTGCAAGGATTTTTTATACAATAAACAATAATTTTTTGGAGCCAAGACCTACCGGAGAGGGGCACCTGGGTGGGCACAACCCACCAGGGTGTGCCCCCTCTCCTGGCGCGCCCAGGTGGGTTGTCCCCACCTGGTGGCTCAGCAGACCCTGAAACCGACGCTATAAAATCCTATTTTTCTAAAAAAATCAGGGAGAAAGAATTATCGCGATCCATGAGACGGAGCCGCTGTCACCTCCTGTTCTTCATCGGGAGGCCAGATCTGGAGTTCGTTTGGGGCTCTAGAGAGGGGGATCTTCGTTCTTTGTCATCACCAACCCTTCTCCATTGCCAATTCCATGATGCTCCCCATGGGGAGTGAGTAACTCCTTCGTAGGTTCACTTGTCGGTGAGGAGTTGGATGAGATTCATCATGTAATCGAGTTAGTTTTGTTAGGGCTTGATCCCTAGTATCCACTATGTTCTAAGATTGATGTTGCTATGACTTTGCCATGATTAATGCTTGTCACCTTGGGCCCGGGTGCCATGATTTCAGATCTGAACCGTTATGTTATCACCATTATATCCATGTTCTAGATCCGATCTTGCAAGTTATAGTCACCTACTACATGTTATGATCCGACAACCCCAGAGTGATAATATTCGGGACCACTCCTGGTGATGACCGTAGTTTGAGGAGTTCATGTATTCACCATGCGTTAATGCTTTGTTCCGGTTCTCTATTAAAAGGAGGCCTTAATATCCCGTAGTTTCCAATATGGACTCCGCTGCCACGAGAGGGTAGGACAAAAGATGTCATGGAAGTTCTTTCCATAAGCACGTATGACTATTTACGGAATACATGCCCACATTATATTGATGAACTGGAGCTAGTGCCGTATCGCCCTAGGTTATAACTGTCTCATGATGAATATCATCCAACAAGTCACCGATCCAATGCCTACAAATTTATCCTATATTTTCCTTGCTAAGTTACCACTGCTATCATTACTGTTACACTTGCTACAAAATTACTGCTATCACTGTTACTGTTGCTATTGCTGTTGTCACTACTATCAAAACTATCATACCACTTTTCTACTGATCACTTTGCTGTAGATAATTAATCTCCAGGTGTGGTTGAATTGATAGCTCAGCTGCTAATACCTTCAAATATTCTTTGGCTCCCGTTGTGTCGAATCTATAAATTTGGGTTGAATACTCTACCCTCGAAAACTGTTGTGATCCCCTATACTTGTGGGTTATCACCCAATATGACATATGCAAATCTTACCAAATTTTTTGTAAGTGGTTGCACATGGGTCATCCAAAAGAACCATTTGCGTTGAAGAGATGCACAAATCCTGCTCTCACTTTGCATACGGGTGTTCTATCTAAAATGTTTGCGATCAAGAGCTGCACAAATCCTTCTTGACACATTTTCCCTTGGCTTCCTGGGGAAGCTGTCGGTTTGCATACGGGTGTTCTAACTAAAACATTTGCGAGGAATGTTTTATATTTAAAAACCATCGACGTTTTCTCAAAAGAAAATCGTTTGTTAAGTCTGTACATTAAGAGAGAAAAACACAAGTTCGCTCAAACTATATCTTTCATTCAGTCATATTATGAATTTTATATTCATATGATTGAGATGCAGTATTAAAACCAAGAAAAAAACTATTTCTAGCGGCGGCGGAGGTGGCGTGCCGCGCCGTCGTTGTCATCCTCCGGGACGCTGTTGTTGAAGTCTTCAATGCAGCACATAATGTTCTTCACTTGTAAATCAAACATCATTTCGTCGCGCGATCGACGGGCGGGGCGTGGGAGGACGACAGCTGGCGGCGCTGAGAGGTAGCGATCGATGGTGGTGTCCCATGCCATTGAGGGGGCACGCAGGCGGGCACGGGCGCGATGGGTGTAGCCAAACGCACGGGGACTGGCATGACGGTGGGTGGAGGGGCGCGCACAGGCACGAGCGCTGGCATGTACACGAGTTCGCGCGGGTCCGTGGAGACCTCTGATACGTCCATTTTGCATCATGCTTTTATATCGATATTTATTGCATTATGGGCTGTTATTACACATTATGTCACAATACTTATGCCTATTCTCTCTTATTTTACAAGGTTTATATGAAGAGGGAGAATGCCGACAGCTGGGATTCTGGGCTGGATAAGGAGCAAATATTAGAGACCTATTCTGCACAGCTCCAAAAGTCCTGAAACTTCATGAAAGTCCTTTTTGGAATTAATAAAAAATACTGAGCAGAGAAAGTTCTAGAGGGGGGCCACACCCTGGCCACGAGGGTGGGGGGCGTGCCCCCTGCCTCGTGGGCCCCCTGGTAGCCCTCTGATGCCCATCTTCTGCTATATGAGGTCTTTCGTCGAGGAAAAAATCATAAGCCAGCTCACGGGACGAAACTCCGCCGCCACGAGGCGGAACCCTGACGGAACCAATCTAGGGCTTCGGCGGAGCTGTTCTGCCGGGGAAACTTCCCTCCGGGAGGGGGAAATCATCGCCATCGTTGAGGGAGTCCTGGATTAGGGGGTGTCCGGATGGCCGGACTATACCTTCAGCCGGACTCCTGGACTATGAAGATACAAGATTGAAGACTTTGTCCCGTGTCCGGAAGGGACTTTCCTTGGCGTGGAAGGCAAGCTTGGCGATACGGATATGTAGATATCCTACCATTGTAACCGACTTTGTGTAACCCTAACCCTCTCCGGTATCTATATAAACCGGAGGGTTTTAGTCCGTAGGACAACATACACAACAACAATCATACCATAGGCTAGCTTCTAGGGTTTAGCCTCTCCGATCTCGTGGTAGATCTACTCTTGTACTACCCATATCATCAATATTAATCAAGCAGGACGTAGGGGTTTACCTCCATCGAGAGGGCCCGAACCTGGGTAAAACTTCGTGTCCCTTGCCTCCTGTTACCATCCGGCCTAGACGCACAGTTCAGGACCCCCTACCCGAGATCCGCCGGTTTTGACACCGACGTTGGTGCTTTCATTGAGAGTTCCTCTGTGTCGTCGCCGTCAGGCTTGATGGCTCCTACGATCATTGATAGTGACGCGGTCCAGGGTGAAACTCGTCTCCCCAGACAGATCTCTGTCTTCGGCGGCTTTGCACTGCGGGCCAATTCACTTGGCCATCTGGAGCAGATCGAAAGCTATGCCCCTGGCCGTCAGGTCAGATTTGGAAGTTTAAACTACACGGCTGACATCTGCGGGGGCTTGATCTTCGACGGATCCGAGCCACTGCCGAGCGCGCCGCACTGCCATGACGAGCATGATCTAGCTTTGCTGCCTAAGAGTGCCCTGAAGGTCGCACCTGCAGCGGCTTCGACCCTTAATTTGGAGCCAACCGCGCCGACCGAGGATGGGTGGTTGGATGCCGCCTCGGGGCTGCGATCCTAACGGCGATCGAGCCGAATACCAGCCCCGCGCTCCGCGAGACTCATGATTCCAAGGAGTCGGACTCCTCTCTGGACTCCGAACCATTCGCGCCTCTACCGATCGAATCCGATTGGGCGCCGATCATGGAGTTTACTGCCGCAGACATCTTTCAACACTCGCCCTTTGGCGATATTATAAAATCACTAAAGTCTCTCTGTTTGTCAGGAGAGCCCTGGCCGGACTACGGTGAGCGAGATTGGGATGCCGACGATGAAGAAATTCAAAGCCCACCCACCACCCACTTTGTAGCCACTGTCGACAATTTAACCGACATGCTCGACTTCGACTCCGAAGACATCGACGGTATGGACGCCGATGAAGGAGACGTTGAAGAACCAGCGCCTATTGGGCCCTGGAACGCCACCTCATCATATGATGTATACATGGTGGACGCACCAAAAGATGACGACGAGGAGCGGAAGGACGCACCGAAGGCTTGTTCCCTCGAAAAGTAGTCAAAGCGGCGACGCAAGCGCCGCCCCAAATCTCGCCTCGACAGAAATAGCGATCACACAGACCCAACGCTGGAGCAGGGCGAACCGCTGCCGGACAACGGCAATCTGGATAATCAAACCGAACAAACAAATCCTATCAAGGATAATGGTCCGGACGACATAACGCCGGACAGACACCCAGAGCAGCAGACTGCCCATAAAAGGCTTGTTGCCACCGCGAGGAGTCTGAAAAAGCAGAAGCAAAGGCTCAAGGCCGCGCAAGACACACTCCAAATCAGATGGAGTAAAATACTCACCACTACAGCAAGGTACGGCAACAATCGCCCGTCCAAGAGCTACCCAAAGCGGAAGCTGCTACCCGAATTCGACGAGGAGGCCTCAGAACCCCCACAACCAAATATCAAAGCAGCCACCTGGTCGGATAGACGACCCCTTTACCAACACAGAGCGGCATACAACGTCGCTCACAATACAATACGCGACCCATGCGAGGGCTCGCACCCAAAGGACGGCCAAAGGACGGCGCAACAAGATCCATCTATGGACCACGCAAGCGCGCCCCAGCATACAATGCAACACAACAAACATCCGAATAACGCGGTACACCCAGCTACAGGGGTGCCGCACACCCCCTATGTTTCACTGACGAGGTGCTGGACCACGAATTTCCAGAGGGATTCAAGCCCGTAAACATAGAGGCATACGACGGAACAACAGACCCTGGGGTCTGGATTGAGGACTACATCCTTCGTATCCATATGGCTCGAGGAGATGATCTCCACGCCATCAAGTACCTACCCCTCAAGCTCAAAGGGCCACCTCGTCACTGGCTCAAAGGCCTCCCTGAAAGCTCCATTGGAAGTTGGGAAGAGCTCGAAGACACCTTTCAGGAAAATTTTCAAGGGACTTATGTTCGACCTCCGGATGCGGACGATTTGAGTCATATAACTGAACAGCCCGGAGAGTCAGCCCGAAAGCTTTGGAACAGGTTTCTTACTAAAAAGAACCAGATGGTCGACTGTCCGGACGCCGAAGCCTTGGCAGCTTTCAAGCATAGCGTCCGTGACGAATGGCTCGCCAGACACCTCGGCCAAAATAAGTCGAGAACGATGGCCGCATTAACAAACCTCATGACTCGCTTTTGCGCGGGTGAGGACAGCTGGCTAGCCAGATGCAGCACCAGCGACCCCAGTACATCTGAAGTTAGAGATGGAAACGGGAAATCATGGCGCAATAGCAATAACAAACATCGGAATAAAGAAGACAACACGAAGGGCACGACAGTAAATGCCGGATTCAAAAGCTCTCGGCCAGGTCAAAAGCCGCCCCCTAAAGGCACCAGGGATGAATTGTCCAGCCTCAACAAAATTCTGGACCAAGTATGTCAGATTCATAGTACCCCTGGTAAACCTGCTAATCATACCCATAGAGAGTGTTGGGTCTTCAAGCAGTCCGGCAAGCTCAACGCCGTACACAAGGGGGAGGATACACAAGTGAAGACGAGGACGAGCCCCCCAAGCAAGACATAGGGGAACAAAAGAAAATTCCACTAGAAGTCAAAACAGTAAACGTGTTACACGTAATCAAGGGAAAAAACAATGCAGCACTCCCAGGAAAATATACCCAAGTGCCTGTCACCATGAAGTCCTACCACTGGTCATCTCAACTGATCACTTTCGACCATCGCGATTACTCAGCAAGTATCCGACACGCAGGATGGGCTGCCCTAGTATTAGACCCAGTAATTGGCGGATATCACTTCACAAGAGTCTTGATGGACGGCGGCAGTAGCCTAAAACTAATATATCAGGATACAATCCGCGGGATGGGGTTAGACCCAACACAAATTCGCCATAGCAATACTACCTTTAAAGGAGTAACACCAGGCCCAGGGGCTCGTTGTACGGGCTCCCTCCTACTACAAGTTATATTCGCCCCCGCCCCCCGATAACTTCCGTCGCGAGCATTTAACTTTCCACATCGCTCCGTTTCAAAGTGGCTATCAAGCACTGCTCGGACGCGAAGCTTTCGCTCGCTTTAATGCAATACCACACTACGCCTCCCTCACACTTAAGATGCCCGGTCCACGTGGCATCATTACAGTGCACGGAAATATCAAGCGATCTCTGTGCGCCGAAGAGAGTGAGGCTGCCTTGGCAGCCGCACACTAAAGGCGCCCGGACAAGCGAAAGCATCCAATAGGTCGTCAAGACCTCAGATACAACTAATCGAGTCCGGCGCCGCTACTTATACCGAATAAATGGTCACACCCCTATTTGTCAATACAAGGGGCTCAACATGCGCAGACGAGTGGCAATTTATTCTCATCTTGAATTATACATAGTTTCTTTAACAAACTATCTTTTTGCATGACAACTTTTTTACCTAAATTCCTCTCTGTAGCGACCAGACCTCAAACAGTCTGATCTCTATGCTCCGGTGTCATCCCTGGATCAGTAATGCTGACACCACATAGTACTTGGAGGATTTATAGCAGAGTAGCAATCACACACTTATTACATCGAGTGTCTCAAAAGAGAACTTATTACAATAAATATGGCTTAAGGCCATCTAATAACGATAACAGCGGAAGGCTTGGAAGATAAGTGAGTTCATCAACTCCAACGGCATCATTGAGTATAGGACCACGACCTAAAAACTCCTTAATCGTCGTCTGAAAAGTCTGCAACATTAACGTTGCAGCCCGAAACGGGTCAGCAAATGGAATATGCTGGCAATGGTAACACATAGAGGGTAATGGAATGAAACAGCTATACTATATGCATATTTGGCTGGTGGAAAGCTCTATGGTTACAGTTTTGCGTAAAGCCAATTTTTCCCTACTTCAAAGGAATAAAATTTAATTACTATCATGGTGGTTGTTAAACATTGAGAATGGTTGACAACATTCTCAATCCCAATTAAGCATCATCATTAAACATAACCCAACAAAAATTAATTTAGAGTAACATGTTGAGATTCACATGATAATCCAAGTACTAGATACTCAAGATGTCCATAACCGGGGACACGGCTAACCATGATTAGTTTATTACACTCTGCAGAGGTTTGCGCACTTTTCCCCACAAGACTCGATCGCCTCCGTTTGGTTTCTCGCACTACATGGTGTTTGAGAAGACGGATGACCGAGACATTGTCTTTCAGAAGCGCTAGCACCTTACGATCGGGTAGACCGTACCACCTACATCCCCTACATCTGCTAGTCTACCACTATAAGAGTTCGCACGACTTAGTCAACTATGCTAGAGCCCATAATAGCTTGTGGCTGCACACGGAAGTTTCTAGTATGAATAGTCTCATGATCCCTTTGAGCCTGGGTGGCGGTCCAAAAGAAAACAGGCAAGTCCTGGAATACCCAGGTGCCTCAATCCACCCAGATGTGTGTTTAAGTTGCCACCTTAGATAAACCATTAATTAACAAACTCACATCTGTCATGGATATCACTCACCCAATCCACGTCTACTAGCATAGCATGGCATAATAAGCAAACGTAGAAGTAACTCCCAAAGGTTTGATAATAAACAGGTAATAGGTACTACCTCATCTACTTCCCATCCCACAATTTAATTAGATCCTAACCATGCAATGTGTGAGGATTGATCTAATGCAATAAAACTAGGTAGTAGAAAAGGTGTGATCAAAGTGTTACCTGCCTTGCTGATTATCCGCGAAACCTAACGATTCGAAGTAACAGGCGGTGCACTCTGGGTATTCTATCGCAGACAAACAAACAATCATACAATAAGTACTTATCTAATGCACAGGTAAAACTCAAATAAGAGATCTAACCAGAAATTTCAACTTAAGAACTCCAGTTGGCAAAAAGAATCAAATCGAACGAAACAACGAAAGACAAACGGCGAAAGAAAACAATTTCATTCTAGTAATCTGGATCTAGGGCAAATTTTACAGTAACAAAAAATTGTTTAAGTTGGTTAAACGGATAGAGGGTTTCGAGACGAATCCCTAGGCGCTTGAATCGCCTGATTCCGATAAACGAGCGAACAGTTAAACTAAAACGAAAATCGGATCAGGAATCGCGATCAGAAAAATCGCGGATTTAATCCGAGAAAAAGAAAAACGACGAACACTGAAAAAAAATTCTCTCTTTTTTTTGGGCACAGAAAACGAGGCGCGACGAACCTCGGGCGGCGGGATCGTCGGCGGCGGCGGTAGCGGCTCCGGCGGCGCGCGCGGATCGAGGCGGGGCTGATGGGCTGGGGCGGCTCAGGGTGGCGCTATTTAAAGGCTGCCCCCGGGCGGTGTCCCGCTCGGGTACGGCCCGAAGTCGGTTCGTTTTTTTAATTAATCCGCTCGGAAGAAAAATAAAAAGAAATACTAAACGGACTCCAAAAATTCCGAAATAAATTTTCACAGGCTTCTAAGATCAAGCCGCACAAGGTGAACATTTATTTGGGCCCTAAATGCAATTTTGAAAGACACACATTTTTCCTAAATTCAAATAAAACACCGAAAAACTCCGAAATAAAATCTTATTTGATTTTTTTATTAAATCCTCAATATTTCTTTTATTTGGGAAAGTCATTTTATTCCCTCTCTCATATTTTTGTAGTAGAAATAATTGATGATAAAATAAATAAAATCAAATGATCCTATTCTCAAAATTTGAGAAAACTCAAATATGAAAATAACGAAATCCCCAACTCTCTCCGTGGGTCATTGAGTTGCGTAGAATTTCTAGGATAAACCAAAATGCAAAATAAAATATGATATGCATGATGATCTAATGTATAACATTCCAAATTGAAAATTTGGGATGTTACAAACCTACCCCCCTTGAGATGAATCTCGCCCTCGAGATTCGGGTTGGCTAGAAAATAGGTGAGGGTGGTCTTTGAGAAAATCTTCCTCTCGTTCCCAGGTGGCTTCATCCTCCGTGTGGTGGATCCACTGAACCTTGCAAAACTTGATAACCTTGCTGCGAGTAACTCGGCTGGCAAACTCGAGAATCTTAACTGGTTTCTCCTCGTAGGTCAAATCGTTATCCAACTGAATAGTTTCCAATGGCACTGTGTCTCTCAACGGTATGTCAGCCATCTCCGCGTGACATTTCTTTAACTGAGAAACGTGGAACACATCATGTACTCCTGACAATCCTTCGGGCAATTCCAACTTGTAGGCCACTTCTCCCATACGCTCCAAAACTCGATATGGTCCTACAAATCGTGGTGCTAACTTCCCTTTAACTCCAAAACGCTTTGTTCCCCGAAGTGGAGATACTCGAAGATAAGCTCTGTCTCCGACTTCGTAAACTGTCTCCTTGCGTTTAGAATCTGCATAACTTTTCTGTCTGGACTGGGCTACCTTGAGCCTATCGCGAATCAGCTTCACCTTCTGTTCAGACTCTTTAATCAAGTCAGGACCAAACAACTGGCGGTCTCCAACTTCGTCCCATGACAACGGTGTCCTGCACCTCCTTCCGTACAAGGCTTCGAAAGGGGCCATCTTTAAACTGGTTTGGTAACTGTTGTTGTAAGAGAACTCTGCATATGGCAAATTATCGTCCCAACTAGATCCATAATCTAGCGCACAAGCTCTCAGCATATCCTCCAAAATCTGATTGACTCTCTCGGTCTGTCCATCTGTCTGTGGATGAAAAGTTGTACTGAATTCTAGCCTGGTTCCCAAAGTTTCGTGCAACTGCTTCCAGAACTTTGAGGTAAACTGGGTTCCTCTATCTGATACGATACTCCTTGGAACTCCATGCAGACATACGATCCTGGTCATGTATATCTTTGCCAACTTAGCACTGGTGTAAGTGGTCTTTACTGGGATGAAATGAGCTACTTTCGTCAATCGATCAACTACAACCCAAATCGAGTCATAGCCTGAACGAGTCCTGGGCAATCCCGTGATAAAATCCATGCCTAGCTTATCCCACTTCCATTCGGGTATCGGCAATGGTTGTAACAATCCTGCTGGCTTCTGATGCTCTGCCTTTACTCTCTGACATACATCACAAACTGCTACATACTCCGCTATATCCTTCTTCATTCCGGTCCACCAGAAAATATCCTTCAAATCCAGATACATCTTGGTATTTCCTGGGTGAATTGAATACGGTGAGTCGCGTGCCTCTTGCAAAATCAACTTCCTGATCTCCGGGTCATTGGGCACATAAACGCGGTCTTCAAACCATAAGGTGTCGTGCTCATCCTCACGAAATCCTTTAGCTTTTCCTTTGCTCAGTTTCTCCTTTATAGCGGCAATCTCTTTGTCAGCTTTCTGAGCTTCCCTGATTTTATCCATCAAGGTTGACTGAATCTCCAAGGCTGCTACATAGCCTCTCGGAACTATTTCCAAACATAGTTCACGAAGATTATCTGCTAACTCCTTGGGTATTTCTCCCGTCTTTAACGTATTGACATGGCTCTTGCGACTTAATGCGTCAGCTACAACATTAGCCTTTCCGGGGTGATAATGCAATTTCATATCATAATCCTTGATAAGCTCCAACCATCTCCTTTGTCTGAGATTTAACTCCTTCTGTGTGAAAATGTACTTCAAACTCTTATGATCCGTGTACACCTCACAATGATTTCCAATGAGGAAATGTCTCCATGTTTCAATGTATGCACTACGGCTGCTAACTCCAAATCATGCGTAGCATAATTCAACTCATGAGGCTTCAGTTGTCTTGAGGCATATGAAACAACTCTCCCTTCCTGCATAAGCACTGCTCCAAGTCCTCGACGTGAAGCGTCGCAATACACCTCATAATCCTTGGTCTGGTCTGGCAAAATCAACACTGGTGAGGTAACCAAACGTTTCTTCAACTCCTGGAAACTAGCCTCACATTCCTCTGTCCATATGAACTTGGTATCTTTCTTCAACAACTCAGTCATAGGCTTCGCAATCTTTGAGAAATTCTCAATAAATCTCCGGTAGTATCCTGCGAGTCCAAGAAAACTCCGGATCTCTCCAACTGTTGTTGGGGCTTCCCACTTGGTCACGGTTTCAACTTTAGCGGGATCTACTGCTATACCTTCTCCAGATATAACATGTCCGAGGAATCCTACTTCCTTCAACCAAAACTCACATTTGCTGAACTTGGCATATAATTGATGTTCTCTGAGCTTTCCAAGTACCAAACGCAAATGCTCCTTATGTTCCTCTTCATTCTTCGAATAAACCAGGATATCATCAATGAACACTACGACGAACTTATCCAAAAACTCCATAAACACTTTGTTCATCATGTTCATAAAATAGGCAGGTGCGTTAGTCAGACCAAATGACATAACGGTATACTCATACAGCCCATACCTGGTGGTAAAAGCTGTCTTCGGAATATCCTGTTCTCGAATCTTCAACTGGTGGTATCCTGATCGCAGATCGATCTTGGAAAATACCTTAGCTCCTTGCAATCGATCAAACAGATCGTTGATCATTGGTAGTGGGTACTTGTTCTTGATCGTTACTTCATTCAATCCTCGATAATCAACAACCATCCTTAACGATCCATCCTTCTTCTCCACTAGAAGTACTGGCGATCCCCAAGGCGAAGAACTTGGGCGAATATATCCCTTATCCAGTAACTCCTTAATCTGCTTCTTAATTTCCACCAAATCCTTTGCTGGCATCCTATATGGTCTCTTTGATATTGGCCCTGTGCCTGGCAATAGCTCAATCAAAAACTCAATATCTCTATCCGGTGGCATGCCTGGCAACTCCTCTGGAAATACATCAGGGAAATCCCTTACCACTGGTACTTCCTCCTGCACAACTCCTGTTAGGCAATTTACTTGAGTCCTCTTTGGCACATGCCGGGATACATACTTGATCCTTCTCCCTTCTGGGGTGGTAAGCAAAATTGACTTACTAGCACATTCAATATTCCCTTCATACTTTGATAACCAATCCATGCCTAATATCACATCCAATCCTTGAGATTCCAATACTATTAGGTCTGAGGGAAAAACATAGTTACCAATCCTTAATGGTAACCGATCACACCATAGACTAGCCACATACTCTGCTCCGGGCGAGGTTACTAACATGGGTGACCTAAGGGCTTGGGTTGGTAGGTTATACTTATCCACAAATCCCCTTGAGATGTATGAATGCGATGCGCCAGTATCAAAAAGAACGAGTGCAGTAAATGACTTAACCAAAAACTTACCTATTACTGCATCGGGCTGAGCTTCAACCTCCTCCACGCTAACGTGGTTCACCTGTCCCCTGTTGAAAGGGTTCGGCTTCTTCCCAGAACTTCCATTGCTATTTCCATTTTGTAATTCAGGACATTCATTGGCATAATGTCCTGTCTTCGAACACTTAAAGCAAGTGACTTGGCTTAGGTCCTTCTTGGCTGGGGTTGAGGGGTTGGTGCGGTTCTGGCCGTTGCTTCCTCCATTGCCATTACCATTCTTGGTGCCATTGTGATTGTGCGAGCTACCTCCTCCATGGGTATGCTGAAAATGTCCTCCCGGTCTAGGGGTAAAACGTGGCTTCTGCTGAGCTCCTGAATTGTACTTTCCTTGTCCATACTTCCTCTTGCGATTCTCAATTTGCTGCTGCTTCCCTTCAATCATAAGAGCACGATCTACCAACTCCTGGTAGTTGTTGAAGGTGGCTACCATCAACTGCATGCTCAACTCATCATTCAGTCCTTCTAGAAACTTCTCCTGCTTAGCTGCATCCGTAGCGACGTCATCTGGGGCATAACGTGCTAGCTTACTAAATTCCTCCACATACTGGCCAACTGTCCTTCCTCCTTGGCGCAAGTTGCGAAACTCACGCTTCTTCATGGCCATAGCTCCTGCTGAAACGTGTGCAGTACGAAAAGCCTGCTGAAACTGGTCCCATGTGACAGTGTCTACTGGGAAAGTGGCTGTGAAATTCTCCCACCATGATGCTGCGGGTCCTTCTAGCTGATGTGCGGCAAACTTCACCTTCTCCGCATCTGTGCATCCTGCTGTGGTCAACTCCCTAGCTGTCTTGCGGAGCCAATCATCTGCTACTATCGGCTCGGTGCTACTGGAAAACACCGGCGGATTCAGCCTAAGAAAAGGGCTAAGTGGTCAACAGGTGGTGGGTGGTGGTGGGTTGTTGTTGTTGTTCCCCTGATTCTGATTCTGGACTAGCAACTGCATCAATGTGTTCTGCTGCTGGATCAACTGGGTGAGCTCCGGTGGAAAGGCAAATCCGGGGTCACGTCTCGGAGGCATCTGAGGGTTTAGAAAAGATGAGATATAAGAATAGAGGGGTCTAAGAGAAAACACTACCCATATGCACATGAGGCAAAACAAACAATTCACTTCAATCAATCAAACAAGGGCATACAATCGATCTAACTATCGCAAAAGTTCTTGGACTACTATATTTACATGGTGGACTACTACTACTGATGAGGTGGTCTACTAGAAATATTCTATGGTCGTTGACTCCATGATATCTGCTCCAGCTTCATCAACATCGTCATCATCGCTACTATCTGCTTCCGAGTTGGTGCCGTCGATGATGATGTAGTCTTCCGGGCTAATCTCCTAGGGTTCTTCGTCTTCATCTACTGGCGTAGGGCCTCCCATAAATATTCCAATCTTCTTGATTAGGTCGTCATTCTTCTCCACCAATAATTCAATTTGCTCTTCATAATCTTCACGTCTAGCCTTGAGTTCTTCCTCCAGCTCCTTGATTCTAGTCTTAGCCTTCTTCAGGTCTATCATGTCGGCGCACATCTAGTTCTCCTGTCGTCGAATGTGCTGATTTAACTCCTGGATAAAAGCTGCGATTGATCTATCCTTCCTGGTCCTGATCATCTCCAGTGCTCATCTCGGCATCCACAAATCTGGTAGATAGTATCCTTGAGATCCTTGCGGTAGACTTCTCCAATGCGTCCCATGGCGATGTGAGCTGCCATGCTCTTTCCTAGACTCTATGGGCTCAGTGACTGGCATGAACTTCCTTCCTGGTACTTGAACTTGAATCATCCAGCGCTCTTCCTCAGGTAAAGTGGCATTGTAGGTTCCCGTGAAGCTTGGTACTCCTATGTTCAGGTATCTAGTGACTTCCTTCAAGTGTCGTCCAAAGGGTGTATCTTCATCCGGTTGCATGAACTTGTTCCTTGCATCTGCCATCCTAAAGAGTACAAAAGATGAGAGGTCAGAAGAGAAGAGAGTGAAAAGTGTTCTAGGTCTCTAACTTAGTGGTCGTGTCCTACAGTCAGCGTGTGCTCTGATACCATCTCTGTAGTGACCAGCCCTCAAACAGTCTGATCTCTGTGCTCCGGTGTCATCCCTGGATCAGTAATGCTGACACCACACAGTACTCGGAGGATTTATAGCAAAGTAGCAATCACAGACTTATTACATCGAGTGTCTCAAAAGAGAACTTATTACAATAAATATGGCTTAAGGCCATCTAATAACGATAACAACGGAAGGCTTGGAAGATAAGTGAGTCCATCAACTCCCATGACATCACTGAGTATAGGACCACGACCTAAAAACTCCTTAATCATCGTCTGAAAAGTCTGCAACATTAACGTTGCAGCCCGAAAACGGGTCAGCACATGGAATATGCTGGCAACGTAACACATAGAGGGTAATGGAATGAAACAGCTATACTATATGCATATTTGGCTAGTGGAAAGCTCTATGGTTATAGTTTTGCGTAAAGCCAATTTTTCCCTACTTCAAAGGAATAAAATTTAATTACTATCATGGTGGTTGTTAAACATTGAGAATGGTTGACAGCATTCTCAATCCCAATTAAGCATCTTCATTAAACATAACCCAACAAAATTAATTTAGAGTAACATGTTGAGATTCACATGATAATCCAAGTACTAGATACTCAATATGTCCATAACCGGGAACACGGCTAACCATGATTAGTTTATTACACTCTGCAGAGGTTTGCGCACTTTTCCCCACAAGACTCGATCGCCTCCGTTTGGTTTCTCGCACTACACGGTGTTTGAGAAGACGGATGACCGAGACATAGTCTTTCAGAAGCGCTAGCACCTTACGATCGGGTAGACTGTACCACCTACATCCCCTACATCTGCTAGTCTACCACTGTAAGAGTTCGCACGACTTAGTCAACTATGCTAGAGCCCATAATAGCTTGTGGCTGCACACGGAAGTTTCTAGTATGAATAGTCTCATGATCCCTTTAAGCCTGGGTGGCGGTCCAAAAGAAAACAGGCAAGTCCTGGAATACCCAGGTGCCTCAATCCACCCAGATGTGTGTTTAAGTTGCCACCTTAGATAAACCATTAATTAACAAACTCACATCTGTCATGGATATCACTCACCCAATCCACGTCTACTAGCATAGCATGGCATAATAAGCAAACGTAGAAGTAACTCCCAAAGGTTTGATAATAAACAGGTAATAGGTACTACCTCATCTACTTCCCATCCCACAATTTAATTAGATCCTAACCATGCAATGTGTGAGGGTTGATCTAATGCAATAAAACTGGGTAGTAGAAAAGGTATGATCAAAGTGTTACTTGCCTTGTTGATGATCCACGAAACCTAACGATTCAAAGTAACAGGCGGTGCACTCCGGGTATTCTATCACAGACAAACAAACAAGCATACAATAAGTACTCATCTAATGCATAGGTAAAACTCAAATAAGAGATCTAACCAGAAAGTTCAACTTAAGAACTCCGGTTGGCAAAAAGAATCAAATCGAACGAAACAACGAAAGATAAACGGAGAAAGAAAACAACTTCATTCTAGTAATCTGGATCTAGGGAAAATTTTACAGTAACAAAAACTTGTTTAAGTTGGTTAAACAGATAGAGGGATTCGAGACGAATCCCTAGGCGCTTGAATCGCCTGATTCCGATAAACGAGCGAAAAGTTAAACTAAAACGAAAATCGGATCAGGAATCACGATCAGAAAAATCGCGGATTTAATCCGAAAAAAGAAAAACGACGAACGCCGATTTTTTTTCTTTTTTTTCGGCACAGAAAACGAGGCGTGACGAACCTCGGGCAGCGGGATCGTCGTCGACGGCGGCGACGGCTCCGGCGGCGGGCGCGGATCGAGGCGGGGCTGATGGGCTGGGGCGGCTCGGGGCGACACTATGTAAAGGCTGCCCCCGGGCGGTGTCCCGCTCGGGTACGGCCCGAAGTCGGTTCGTTTTTTTTAATTATTCTTCTCGGAAGAAAAATAAAAAGAAATACTAAACGGACTCCAAAAGTTCCGAAATAAATTTTCACGGGCTTCTAAAATCAAGCCACACAAGGTGAACATTTACTTGGGCCCTAAATGCAATTTTGAAAAACGCACATTTTTCCTAAATTCAAATAAAACACCGAAAAACTCCGAAATAAAATATTATTTGATTTTTTTTATTAAATCCTCAATATTTCTTTTATTTGGGAAAGTCATTTTATTCCCTCTCTCATATTTTTGTAGTAGAAATAATTGATGATAAAATAAATAAAATCAAATGATCCTATTCTCAAAATTTGAGAAAACTCAAATATGAAAATAACGAAATCCCCAACTCTGTCCGTGGGTCATTGAGTTGCGTAGAATTTCTAGGATCAACCAAAATGCAAAATAAAATATGATATGCATGATGATCTAATGTATAACATTCCAAATTGAAAATTTGGGATGTTACACTCTCTTTTACAAACGATCATCGTGCCACACCCGTCCAGGATACGGCACAACGGAGACACAGGCGCAGTTGTGTAGCAGGGACCCGCTCCAAGGATTCTTTTTAGATTAAGACCCTGCGTAAACCTTTCTTACTGTCTCTTGTTGATACATATCTACCGTTGAGAAGGATGCTGACGTTTTGGCATGTGGCCACGCCAGAACAATGCACGTACCTGGACACAAGGGGCTTCTTACAAAGGCCATTATTTCGGCCCGGTTTATACCACAAAGACCGAATACCTTAGGGAGTGTTCGGCGTCGCGAGTTTGGACCTATATGCATCAGCTCCGAATCATTGTATTTGGTAAAATGTTGGGTTTGCCCGGCTCCTATGTTTTGGTGCCTTACGTTCCGCTTTACCGGCTAAGGTAGCACCAGGAGAACTACTGCGATTGTGCCCTGGTTCATCCAGACGAGCACCTCAGTAGAGAAAGCCGAAAACTGACTGTCATGATATAGTGTGAGACTGGTCAACCACTCGATGACCTATTGGAATGTTAGAATTCGTCCGCCTTAACGAAGGGCCGTTTTCCGGCCAGGCATGTACGCACCCCGAGATCGGGAAAGTGCGGAGCCACCAGGGGCTATTTAGTAGCCCCACTGTCAAATTTCTATGGCTAAGTGAAAGTGCTAAAGCATTATAGTCCGGTTGCCTCGCCCGCTTCACTATCACCTCCTTAATAGGACCAAGACGTTGGGTTAAGTGTGAACGCGTGTTTTTGCGAGCACCTCCGCATTATATGCGTGAGGGGTGAAGCCGACGGCTGCAATCTTTCAGGTAATACACATGTATACATTAACGGCCGCCCAGGAGGCATCATATTACTTTCAGGCAAAAGTATAAAAATGGCCTTATTAAAATTTATAAAAGCATTTCTCTTACAATGAGATTACATATCACTCAAACATAATATTTTTTGAGCACTGGGTCTCTATCAAACGAGCACACTCAAGAACTTCTTCAAAGTAGTGCTCAGCAGCCCTTCGACCTATGGCCGAATCTCGCGCTGCAATAGTGGTAGCATCCATCTCCGCCCAGTATGCTTTAACGTGGGCAAAGGCCATCCGTGCGCCCTCTATGCACGCCGACCTCTTCATCGCATTAATGTGCGGCACCACGTCAAGGAACTGCTGCACCAAGCTGAAATAGCTGTTCGGTTTTGACCTCTTCGCCCCACAGCTGATCCACAACAGACCTCATGGAGAGTCTGGACAACCTATTTAGTTCGGCCCATTCGGCTAATTGGTCAGTTAATGAAAGCGGATGCTCGAGAGAATGGAATTGTCTCCAAAACAGCTGGTCTACTTCACGGTCCGTCTGACCCTGGAAATACTTGGCCGCATCGGCAGCGCTCGCCGCCAAATCCATATATACATCCTCCGAACTCCACAGCCGATCCCGAGTGACATATCGTGGATCTCCGAACTTCCTCTGCAACATAAAGGATTTCCCAGCTACAATATCCCTGGCTTCCCGTAGATCCTCCTTCTTTGCCCTCATAGCAGAGCGGAGGTCCTTTTTCGTCGCATCAGCCTTCTCAAGGTCCGATGCCTTCGCTTGGTTTTCCTTTTCAAGAACCCGGCAACGGTCGGCGGTGGCTTTTAATTCTATGGCCATCTTGGCCATCTTGTATCGGCTCTCGCCATGCGCGGCCTTCTCGGCTTGCAACTCTTCGGCCGCCTTCAAAGCAGCCGCAATACCCAACCTTGCTTGTTCCTTGGCTCAGGCAAGTTCTGCCCGCAAGGCTTCAATAGTGGCAGCTCCATCTGCAGTCACAACATATTAAAGATACTGGCATGATGCTGCTCTTCCTGTGTGGCGTTTACCAGATAATGACACTTACCCTGTGCCTCGTCAAGCCTTTTGTTAACAAGCTCGATGTCGGCGTCTGCCGCATCCAATTGCTGTTCTAAATGCGCAAACTCGCTAGTCCGGCTAGCCACCGGAGCTTCCATCACCTGCACATAGAGGCAGTATGGTTATTACCTGGGAATATGATCCTCTGTTCGTCGTCGTTTCCGACGACAACCAGAGTCTCAGGGGCTACTCTCTACACAGGGCACACCTAGCTTGTGTAGGACTATCATACATTCTTTTACGTACCTCAACGCCTGTCAGTAGACTCATAAAAGCTTCATGCAATCCACTTTCGGCGGACGATATTCTCTCCATCACCGTATTCATCAGCACACGGTGTTCATCTGAGATGGCCGCTCGCCCCACCAACTCCCTCAGAACATCCGATGGCACACTAGACGGTGCCGGACTCTTTTGTCTGCTCTCTTCGGGAGCCGGACACTGGGAGCTTCGGGGGTCAATGGGATTATCTTCTGGCCTCACCGGACTCGGAGAGGCCCTCCGCGACGACACTTCAGGGTTGCCCGCTTCCGGAGCAGAGGAGTCCGAAGGAGGCGTTTCACTCTCCATCATCTCTGGAAGAAGATCCCCCGAAGACGAGCTCATTTGAGAGGGGCTAAGGCTCGAACTGCAAAAATATATGCGGTGGTTATTATCTCAGAAGAAAAAGATGGCATATCTATACTATTAAAGTATTTCGGGTCACTTACGACTCGCGGGAGAATTGATCCCCCCGCGGACTTTGTGCGGCAGCAGCGCCCCCCAAGGTAGGACCCTCTGTGGGAGACTCCTTCTCCCGTTTGGAAGCTTCGGATTCCGAATCCCCGGGCGCAGTCCTTTTCCGCTTCTGGTCGTCTTCCTTCATGGTGACGCTCGCTCCCTCGGCTAGAATGGGCAGCATTGGGGGCCCGCGTCCGCCCGCATTATCCTCCATAGTATCTTCCTTCAAGGGCTTCGGGCAAGGTGCGGTCTGGAGCATCTTTTCCAATACCGGATTTTCCAAACCCTCAGGGAGGGAGGCCGAACACCGAATCAACTTCGCCTTTGTTAGCCAGTCCTGGTCAAAAAGCGAACTCTCAGAAATAACTTCGTAACAAAGGAGAGATAGTATGTTCGGCCGGAAGATGCCTTACCTGTTCGGTGGCGCGGTTACTACTCAGGCCCATGTCCTCGGTGATTTACGGACACTCCACCTGAGGTCCGAAGAATGACTTGTACATCTCCTCATGTGTCAGGCCGAGAAAATTTTGAATGACACGCGATCCCTCGGGATTGAACTCCCATAGGTGAAGAGGCCGGCGTTTGCAAGGCTGGACTTGACGAACCAGCATCACTTGTATTACCGCAACCAAACTGAAATCTCCATTGAAGAGATCTTGAATGCGGCTTTGCAGTATAGGCACGTCCTTGGCTGGACCCCAGCTCAGACCTCTACTGATCCATGACATCAGCTGTGGTGGAGGGCCCGAGCGGAAAACAGGGGGGCCGCCCACTTGGCACTTCTAGGAGCCGTGATGTAGAACCACTCCTGTTGCCACAATTCAGACACCTCTGGGATGGAACCGTTGGGCCACGAAGCTCCCGTCATCTTGCGTATTGAGGCACCTCCACACGCTGCATGTTGCCCCTCGATCATCTTCGGCTTCACTTCAAAGGTCTTGATCCATAGGCCAAAGTGAGGTGTAACCCGGAGGAAGGCCTCGCACACGACGATAAATGTCGTGATATGAAGAAAGGAGTCCGGAGCTAGATCATGGAAGTCTAGCCCGTAGTAAAACATCAAACCCCTGACGAAAGGATCCAGAGCAAGGCCTAGGCCTCGGAGGAAGTGGGAGACGAACATGACGTCCTCGTTGGGTTCGGGGGTGGGGACGGCCTGCCCTCTGGGAGGCAGCCGATGCAAAATTTCGGCAGTCAGATATCTGGCCTCCCTCAACTTTTTGATGTCTTCTTCCGTGACGGAGGAAGGCACCCATCGGCCTTGAAGGCTAGATCCGAACATGACTGAAGGTTCGGAGCACCTGACCTAAACTTTGGGCGCTTGAGCTTGAGGTGGGGGAAGGATTCGATTGAGCACGGGAGGGAAAAATAAAATCCTTGTCCCTTTATAAAGAGGGTGAATATCAGGCGTCCTCTCCGTGTCCGTTTGGACTTGCCTATAATCTAGGAGTCCTAGAAGCGGTTGGGTTACCCACGCCCGTATTGATGAGAATCCCAGAATAAGGGGACACGATCTCTGCTTTAACAAGACATGCCAAGGAAACCGCCTCGCATGACGCGCTGAGGTGGGATAATGAAACGACTCGGATAAAGGCTTGGCCGTGGTGTGTCACACTACGGAATACGTCAGCAGATTAGATTTGTGTAAATGTTATTTTCTCTATGGCAATATGTGGAAACTTATTTTGCAGAGTCGGACACTATCTTTGTGTTCAAAATCTTCTATGAAGTACTTGGAGGAGGAACCCGCCTTACAATGCCGAAGACAATCTGCGCGCCGGACTTGTCGTCATTGAAGCCTGGTTCAGGGGCTACTGAGGGAGTCCTGGATTAGGGGGTGTCCGGATGGCCGGACTATACCTTCAGTCGGACTCCTGGACTATGAAGATACAAGATTGAAGACTTCGTCCCGTGTCCGGAAGGGACTTTCCTTGGCGTGGAAGGCAAGCTTGGCGATACGGATATGCAGATCTCCTACCATTGTAACCGACCTTGTGTAACCCTAACCCTCTCGGGTGTCTATATAAACCGGAGGGTTTTAGTCCGTAGGACAACATACACAACAACAATCATACCATAGGCTAGCTTCTAGGGTTTAGCCTCTTCGATCTCGTGGTAGATCTACTCTTGTACTACCCATATCATCAATATTAATCAAGCAGGACGTAGGGTTTTACCTCCATCAAGAGGGCCCGAACCTGGGTAAAACTTCATGTCCCTTGCCTCCTGTTACCATCCGGCCTAGACGCACAGTTCGGGACCCCCTACCCGAGATCCGCCGGTTTTGACACCGACAATCGTCATCACCACTGATCCTCTCATCGGGAAGGGGTCAATCTCCATCAACATATTCACCAGCACCATCTCATCTCAAACCCTAGTTCATCTCTTGTATCCAATCTTTGTATCCAAACCTCAGATTGGTACCAGTGGGTTGCTAGTAGAGTTGATTACTCCTTGTAGTTGATGCCAGTTGGTTTACTTGGTGGAAGATCATATGTTCAGATCCATTATGCATATTAATACCCCTCTGATTATGAACATGAATATGCTTTGTGAGTAGTTACGTTTGTTCCCGAGGACATGGGAGAAGTCTTGCTATTAGTAGTCATGTGAATTTGGTATTCGTTCGATATTTTGATGAGATGTATGTTGTCATCCCTCTAGTGGTGTCATGTGAACATCGACTACATGACACTTCACCATTGTTTGGGCCTAGAGGGAGGTATTAGGAAGTAATAATTAGATGATGGGTTGCTAGAGTGACAGAAGCTTAAACCCTAGTTTATGTGTTTCTTTGTAAGGGGCTGATTTGGATCCATATGTTTCATGCTATGGTTAGGTTTTCCTTAATACTTCTATTGTAGTTGCGGATGCTTGCAATGGGGGTTAATCATAAGTGGTATGCTTGTACAAGTAAGGACAGTACCCAAGCACCGGTCCACCCACATATCAAATTATCAAAGTACCGAACGCGAATCATATGAACGTGATGAAAACTAGCTTGACGATAATTCCCATGTGTCCTCGGGAGCGCTTTCCTTCATATAAGAGTTTGTCCAGGCTTTTCCTTTGCTACAAAAAGGATTGGGCCATCTTGCCGCACCTTATTTACTTTTATTACTTGCTACTCGTTACAAATTACCTTATCACAAAACTATCTGTTACTGATAATTTCAGTGCTTGCAGAGAATACCTTAGTAAAAACTGCTTTCATTTCCTTCTGCACCTTGTTGGGTTCGACACTCTTACTTATCGAAAAGCTACAATAGATCCCCTACACTTGTGGGTCATCAAGACTCTTTTCTGGCGCCGTTGTTGGGGAATGAAGCGCCTTTGGTAAGGAAAATTTTATATTGTGTGCTGAAATTTACTGTCACTTGTTACTATGGAACATAATCCTTTGAGGGGCTTGTTCGGGGTATCTTCACCCCGACCAGTAGAGCAAAGAGTTGCTCCTCAACCTACTGAACGTACTGAAAATGTTTACTTTGAAATTCCTTCGGGTATGATAGAGAAACTGCTAGCTAATCCTTTTGCAGGAGATGGAACATTGCATCCCGATTTGCACTTAATCTATGTGGATGAAGTTTGTGGATTATTTAAGCTTGCAGGTATGCCTGAGGATGTCATCAAGAAGAAGGTCTTCCCTTTATCTTTGAAGGGAGATGCATTGACATGGTATATGCTATGTGATGATATGGGATCATGGGACTATAAGCGATTGAAATTGGAATTTCACCAGAAGTTTTATCCTATGCATCTTGTTCATGGTGATCGTAATTATATATATAATTTTTGGCCTCGCGAAGGAGAAAGCATCACTCATGCTTGGGGGAGTCTTAAGTCAATGTTATATTCATGCCCCAATCATGAGCTCTCAAGAGAAATGATTATTCAAATTTTTTATGCTCGGCTTTCTCTCAGTAATCCCTCCATGCTCGATACTTCTTGTACTGGATCTTTTATGATGAAGACTATTGAATTCAAATGGGATTTATTGGAAAGAATTAAACACAACTCTGAAGATTGGGACCTCGACGAAGGTAAGGAGCCAGGTATAACACCTAAGTTTGATTGTGTTAAATCTTTTATGGATACTGATGCATTTCGTGAATTTAGCACTAAATATGGACTTGACTCTGAGATAGTAGCTTCCTTTTGTGAATCCTTTGCTACTCATGTTGATCTCCCTAAGGAGAAGTAGTTTAAATATAATCCTCCCATTGAAGTAAAAGTAGTTGCACCTATTAAAGTTGAAGAAAAGACTATCACTTACAATGATCCTGTTGTTCCTACTGCTTATGTTGAGAAACCACCTTTCCCTGTTAGAATAAAGGATCATGCTAAAGTTTCAACTGTAGTCAACAAAAGTAATATTAGGACACACAAACCCCCTAAGCAAGTTAAAGTTGAACCTAATATTGCTATGATTAAAGATCTCTTGGCCGATAGTATTGATGGGCATGTTATTTACTTCTGTGATGAGACTGCTAGAATTGCTAGACCTGATACTAAAAATAAACATAGACCTGTTGTAGGCATGCCTGTTATTTCTGTTAAAATAGGAGATCATTGCTATCATGGCTTTTGTGATATGGGTGCTAGTGCAAGTGCAATACCTCATTCCTTATACAAAGAAATTATGCATGATATTGCACCTTCTGAGATAGAAGATATCGATGTTACCATTAAGCTTGCCAATACTTCTGTGATGAGACTGCTAGAATTGCTAGACCTGATACTAAAAATAAACATAGACCTGTTGTAGGCATGCCTGTTATTTCTGTTAAAATAGGAGATCATTGCTATCATGGCTTTTGTGATATGGGTGCTAGTGCAAGTGCAATACCTCATTCCTTATACAAAGAAATTATGCATGATATTGCACCTGCTGAGATAGAAGATATCGATGTTACCATTAAGCTTGCCAATAAAGATACTATTTCACCAATTGGGATTGTTAGAGATGTTGAAGTCTTGTGTGGGAAGGTTAAATATCCGGCTTATTTTCTTGTTCTTGGTTCCCCACGAGGTAGCTTTTGTCCCATTATATTTGGTAGACCCTCCTTGAATACTGTTAATGCTAAGATAGACTACAATAAGGATATTGTTTCTGTTGGTTTAAGGGATATGTCTCATGAGTTTAATTTTGCTAAATTTCGTAGACAACCTCATGATAAAGAATTTCCTAGTAAAGATGAAATTATTGGTCTTTCTTCTATTGCCGTGCCTCCTACTGATCCTTTATAACAATATTTGCTAGACCATGAGAATGATATGTTTATGAATGAAAGAAGGGAAATAGATGAAGTATTCTTTAAAGAGGGACCTATTCTGAAACACAATTTGCCTGCTGAAATCCTAGGGGATCCTCCTCCACCCAAGGGTGATTCCGTGTTTGAGCTTAAACCTTTACCTAATACTCTTAAGTATGCTTATCTTGATGAAAAGGAGATATATCATGTTATTATTAGTGCTAACCTTTCAGAGAAGGAGGAAGAGAAATTATTGAAAACTCTGAAGAAGCACCGTGCTGCTATTGGATACACTCTTGATGATCTTAAGGGCATTAGTCCCACTCTATGTCAACACAAAATAAATTTGGAGAAAGATGCCAAACCAGTTATTGATCACCAACGACGGCTGAATCCTAAGATGAAAGAAGTGGTAAGAAAGGAAATATTAAAGCTCCTTGAGGCAGGTATAATTTATCCCGTTGCTGATAGTCAGTGGGTAAGTCCTGTCCATTGTGTCCCTAAGAAGGGAGGTATTACTGTCGTTCCTAATGATAAAGATGAATTGATTCCACAAAGAATTATTACAGGTTATAGGATGGTAATTGATTTTCGCAAATTAAATAAAGCTACTAAAAATATCATTACCCTTTGCCTTTCATTGATCAAATGCTAGAAAGATTATCCAAACATACACATTTTTGCTTTCTAGATGGTTACTCCGGCTTCTCTCAGATACCTATGTCAGCTGACGATCAAGCAAAGACCACTTTTACTTGCCCTTTCGGTACTTTTGCTTATAGATGTATGCCTTTTGGTTTATGTAATGCACCTGATACCTTTCAAAGATGCATGATGGCTATATTCTCTGACTTTTGTGAAAATATTTGTGAGGTTTTCAAGGATGATTTCTCCATTCATGGATCCTCTTTTGATGATTGCTTGAGCAACCTTGATCGAGTTTTCAGAGATGTGAAGAAACTAATCTTGTCTTGAACTACGAGAAGCGCCACTTTATGGTTAATGAAGGTATTGTCTTGGGGCATAAAATTTCTGAAAGGGGTATTGAAGTTGATAAAGCTAAAGTTGATGCTATTGAAAATATGCTGTGTAACAAGGACATCAAAGGTATAAGAAGTTTCCTTGGTCATGCCGGTTTTTATAGGAGGTTCATTAAGGACTTCTCAAAAATTTCTCGACCTCTGACTAACCTATTACAAATAGATGTCCCTTTTGTCTTTGATGATGACTGTGTAGAAGCATTTGAAATACTTAAGAAAGCTTTGGTTTCTGCACCTATTGTTCAACCTCCTGATTGGAATTTACCTTTTGAAATTATGTGTGATGCTAGTGATTATGCTGTAGGGGCTGTTTTAGGACAAAGAGTTGATAAGAAATTAAATGTTATCCAATATGCTAGTAAAACCCTAGACAGTGCCCAAAGAAATTGTGCTACTACTGAAAAGGAATTTTTAGCAGTTGTATTTGCTTATGATAAGTTCAGACCTTATATTGTTGATTCTAAAGTAATTGTTCACACTGATCATGCTGCTATTAAATATCTTATGGAAAAGAAAGATGCTAAACCTAGACTTATTAGATGGGTTCTCTTGATACAAGAATTTGATTTGCATATTATTGATAGAAAGGGAGCTGAGAACCCCGTTGCAGACAACTTGTCTATGTTAGAGAATGTTCTTGATGACCCACTACCTATTGATGATAGCTTTCCTGATGAACAAGTAAATGTCATAAATGCTTCTCGAACTGCTCCATGGTACGATGATTATGCTAATTATATTGTTGCTAAATTTATACCACCTAGTTTCACATACCAGCAAAAGAAAAAGTTCTTCTATGATTTAAGGCATTACTTTTGGGATGACCCACATCTTTATAAAGAAGGAGTGGATGGTGTTAATAGACGTTGTGTACCTGAGCATGAAAAGGAACATATCCTACGCAAGTGTCACTCCAAAGCCTATTGAGGGCACCATGCTGGAGATAGAACTTCACACAAGATATTGCAATCCGGTTTTTATTGGCCTACTCTCTTCAAGGATGCCCGTAAGTTTGTCTTCTCCTATGATAAATGCCAAAGAATTGGTAATATTAGTAGACATCAAGAAATGCCTATGAATTATTCACTTGTTATTGAACCATTTGATGTTTGGGGATTTGATTATATGGGACCTTTTCCTTCCTCTAATGGGTATACCCATATTTTAGTTGCTGATGATTACGTTACTAAGTGGGTAGAAGCTATTCCAACTAGTAGTGCTGATCATAACACCTCTATTAAGATGCTTAAAGAATTTATTTTTCCAAGGTTTGGAGTCCCTAGATATTTAATGACTAATGGTGGTTCACATTTTATTCATGGTGCCTTTCGTAAAATGCTTGCTAAGTATGATGTTAATCATAGAATTGCATCTCCATATCATCCAGAGTCTAGTGGTCAAGTAGAATTGAGTAATAGAGAGCTCCAATTAATTTTGCAAAAGATTGTTAATAGATCTAGGAAGAATTGGTCCAAGAAACTTGATGATGCATTATGGGCTTATAGAACTGCATATAAAAATCCTATGGGTATGTCTCCTTATAAAATGGTTTATGGAAAAGCATGTCACTTACCTCTTGAACTAGAACATAAGGCATATTGGGCTATTAAAGAGCTCAACTATGACTTCAAATTTGCCAGTGAGAAGAGGTTATTTGACATTAGCTCACTTGATGAATGGAGAACCCAGGCCTATGAAAATGCCAAACTGTTTAAAGAAAAAGTTAAAAGATGGCATGACAAAAGGATACAAAAGCGTGAGTTTAATGTAGGTAATTATGTATTGCTATACAACTCTCGTTTAAGATTTTTTGTAGGAAAACTTCTCTCTAAATGTGAAGGCCCTTACATCATACAGGAGGTCTATCGTTCCAGTGCCATGAAAATCAACAACTTCGAAGGCACAAATCCGAAGGTGGTGAACGGTGATACATCTCCAACGTATCTATAATTTTTTATTGTTCCATGCTATTATATTATCTGTTTTGGATGTTTATGGGCTTTATTATGCACTTTTATATTATTTTTGGGACTAACCTATTAACTCAGAGCCAATTGCCAGTTTCTGTTTTTTCCTTCTTTTAGAGTATCGCAGAAAAGGAAAATCAAACGGAGTCCAATTGACCTGAAACTTCATGGAACTTATTTTTCGACCAGAAGAAGCCCACGGAGTATCGGAGATGGACCATGAGAGTCCCGGGCTGCCCATGAGGGCGGGGGGCCAGCCCACACCCTGGGCGCGCCCCCCTGCCTCGTCGACAGCCCGGAGATCCACCGACGTACTTCTTCCTCCTATATATACCCATATACCCTAAAAACTTCGGAGAGCACAATAGATCGGGAGTTCCACCGCTAGAAGCCTCCGTAGCCACCGAAAGCTAATCTAGACCCGTTCCGGCACCCTGCCAGAGGGGGGGAACCCTCACCGGTGGCCATCTTCATCATCCCGGAGCTCTCCATGATGAGGAGGGAGTAGTTCACCCTCGGGGCTGAGGGTATGTACGAGTAGCTATGTGTTTGATCTCTCTATCTCTCTCGTGTTCTTGAGGTGATACGATCTTGATGTATCGCGATCTTTGCTATTATAGTTGGATCTTATGATGTTTCTCCCCCTCTACTCTCTTGTAATGGATTGAGTTTTCCCTTTGAAGTTATCTTATCGAATTGAGTCTTTAAGGATTTGAGAACACTTGATGTATGTATTGCGTGGGATACCTGTGGTGACAATGGGGTATTCTATTGATCCACTTGATGTATGTTTTGGTGATCAACTTGCGGGTTCCGCCCATGAACCTATGCATAGGGTTTGGCACACGTTTTTGTCTTGATTCTCCGGTAGAAACTTTGGGGCACTCTTTGAAGTACTTTGTGTTGGTTTGAATAGATGAATCTGAGATTGTGTGATGCATATTGTATAATCATACCCGCTGATACTTGAGGTGACATTGGAGTATCTAGGTGACATTAGGGTTTTGGTTGATTTGTGTCTTAAGGTGTTATTTTAGTACGAACTCTGATAGATTGAACGGAAAGAATAGCTTCATGTTATTTTACTACGGACTCTTGAATAGACCGATCAGAAAGGATAACCTTGAGGTGGTTTTGTACCCTACCATAATATCTTCGTTTGTTCTCCGCTATTAGTGACTTTGGAGTGACTCTTTGTTGCATGTTGAGGGATAGTTATATGATCCAATTATGTTATCTTTGTTGAAAGAACTTGGACTAGTGAAAGTATGAACCCTAGGCCTTGTTTCAACGCATTGCAATACCGTTTGTACTCACTTTTATCATTAGTTACCTTGATGTTTTTATATTTTCAGATTACAAAAACCTTTATCTACCATCCATATACCACTTGTATCACCATCTCTTCGCCGAACTAGTGCACCTATACAATTTACCATTGTATTGGGTGTGTTGGGGACACAAGAGACTCTTTCTTATTTGGTTGCAGGGTTGCTTGAGAGAGACCATCTTCATCCTACGCCTCCTACGGATTGATAAACCTTAGGTCATCCACTTGAGGGAAATTTGCCACTGTCCTACAAACCTCTGCACTTGGAGGCCCAACAACGTCTACAAGAAGAAGGTTGTGTAGTAGACATCAAGCTCTTTTCTAGTGCTGTTGCCGGGGAGGTTAGCGCTTGAAGGTATATCTTTAGATCTTGCAATTGAATCTTTTTGTTTCTTGTTTTATCACTAGTTTATCCTATAAAAGAAAATTATAAAAAAATGGAATTGAGGGTACCTCATACGCTTCATCCTTTTAATATATTTCATGAAAATAAGGATTCCGATAATTGTGCTCAAGTGCTAGAAGAAGAATGCATTGGAATGTTTGGCACTAAATATTTGAATGATGAGCATGATTGCAATGTTGTTAGTATGAATTCCTTGACTATCTATGATGCTAATGATATGCAAAGCCACAAGCTTGGGGAAGCTATGTTTGATGAACATGATATTTTTTGTCCCCCAAGTCTTGATGAGAAAATTTATTATGATGAAAGCAAGCCTCCTATTTATGATGATTATATTGATTAAAATGGTTTCGCAGAGGTCATGACTTTATTTAGTGATGAATCCACTATTCTGGAAGAGGTTCCAATTGATTATGAGAACAAAGTTGCTATTGTCGGTGTTCTGGGAACGGGGGTCCCCAGACTTGCCTGCCTGCGGCCTGCGGCGTGGCTCAAGTGGGGGCCCAGTGCGGCCCAGCTTCATCAGCTCAAGCTCAAGACCCTCTCAAGAGGCCAAGCCTTGCGGGGCGGACGATAGGAGGCTTCCTCAGGAGCAGCCTCATCAGGCAGGCTCGCGAGGAGGCCGAGAGATCAAGGCAGGGGCACCTCGCGAGGAGCCCGTGACGCAAGCCATGACGATCGAGATCAGGCGGGCGCCAGGCGGGCGCCGGCCTATGCAGTGTCCTTGTTTCCCCTTCGATGCAAAGGGAACAAGCACAGTCCAAGGCATCGGGCAAAGGTTACCATTCCGGTGCAACGAGACCAAGACCGGCAGAGCGGCAGGACGGAGGTCACCGTGGAGCCCAAGATGGCATCATCACCAGTGCTTTTGGCAGCTGAAGACCACCTTTGGTCAGGATAACTAAAACTAGATGTTCCCCTTCAAAATGGCCAATTGTTGGCGCCCTTCCCGCTCATTATTTGGGAAGAGGACCAGGGCCTCTATAAATAGGACTAGCCCTCGAAGAGAAAAAGGGGAGAGGGAAGAGAAAGAGAGAAAGAGAGATCCGGACCAAGTAGAACACACCGCACCAGCTGAAGAACGCATCTCGCGAGGCTGTTCTCCCCCTATATTGTTCTTCATCGGCCCCTGAGGCAATCCACTACACCACACACTGGAGTAGGGTATTACACCACATCGGTGGCCCGAACCAGTATAAACCTCGTGTGCTTTGTGTGTTCTTCTTTCCAGCCTAGATTTCTTGCGAGCCATAGAAGCGCGAGTCGGTAGGGGAAAGATCTCCGTGCACACCCCAGAGTTCGAACCTTAAGGGTCTGTCGGAACCTGAAATCCGACATTTGGCGCGCCAGGTAGGGGTGCACCGGAATCCTTCTTCCTCTGCGTCATGTTCCGTCGCCTCACCGTTCAGATGTCAAGCGACCCGGCTGCCAACGCCGACCGCTGGGCGGCATGGCCCGCCCACGCCGTGTCGCCGGCTCAGGGCGACCTCAACCTTGCACCTTAGGCAGCCCGCGCTCCGCAGGGCGCTGTGGGGCGCGGGCGACGCGGCCAGACGCCGCCTGCCCTCACACCACGGCAGGTGCGGGCCACAGCAAGGGCCTCAAATCACGCCGCAGCCACAGCGCCGCACACCCGACGGGAACAGGCGAACTCCAGGGCCGCGCTCACGGTGGCCCGAGAGCTGCTACAGTGCCGGCTGCTGGAGGGCGACTGCGACGTGTTGTTGGAGCGAGTAGCCGAGCTCCTGGATGCCGCCGCCTCAGGAGCACCTCCTTTCTGCATCCAGCTGCCGCCCCAGATCCAGGGCGGGCCGTATGGCGGCATTATACATGCTCACACAACTTCAAGCGGACTCCAGGGCCTGTTCAGTGCCAAGCCTCTATCGACACCGGGCGACAAGTCGCGCCGGCCCCATCTCCGGCCAGCGAATGGGTGCACGTCGCGGCCTTCGGCTTCGGCGGACCGCCATGCCATCACCCCCAAGACGACTTTCCAAGCCGGACTGCGTGGCATGCGGGGCGCTATGGCGAGGCCCACGAGGCGGTGGCCCCAGAAGCTTATGTGCCCCGCATGGTGGATTAGGGGTGCGCATTGGAAGAAGATCATGGCTCATTCCTCGGGCCAGGCTGGGGCGAGGAGGCGCCAGAAGCTGAGCTCTTCCAGGAACCCCAAGAGAGCATCGACAACCGCACCGGCGGCAGCAACTATCGGGTACCACTCATTCCTCAGGAGCAAGCTTATGCTAACCATGGGTCGCAGGAGATACAGGTCGTCGCAGCAGATGGCTGCCCCAATGATGCAGCCTCCTATCCCTCAGGAGGAGGGCGCTGGGGGTTGCAGGAGAGGGGCCGAGATCGGGGTTTGCCCCCGCGGCAGTCGGAGCAAGGCGCTCTCAGGAGGTAGGCCCTCTGCCGGGGAGGTGCCCCAGGGCCTGCCCCCGGCAGAGGACCCGTGGTTGTCGGGGGAACCACTGGCGACCGCTCTACCCCATTGGCGTCGTCCTTGGTCTCCGGCCGCCGTCAATGGCGGTAGAGTGAGGCGCAAGGTGGGGCCCTCGTCAGGCGATATGAAGCAAGGCCCAGTGCCCGTGAAGCTCGCCGTCCGTGACACTCTCACGTAATAATGAGTGGGGCTGTACACGCCCCGGAGTCTCCGGAGAGCCGCCCTCGGGCCGCAGTGGCTCCCTCCCACGCCCAGTGGCAGCACCTAGCTCCGCGCTGGTGAGAAGACGTCGAAGACTAGACTAGGTGCCGGACGCGGCCTTTTTCTTTTTGCTTCTTCCTTGTTGACAAGTTTCTTCGGTTTGGATTTAAGTTGGATTTGAGCTCGAGACTTGCGTGTGTTTGGGGAAGGGGTGTTTAGTCTCGTTCGAGCAATCTCTCGTGTTCTGATTTCGGCTTTGCGTCCAAAGTTAGCGTCAACTGCCCCCCCCCCCTCACGAGCCCCTCGCGAGCCGGGCCGGGCCAGGCACGTCTACAGACGGGACCACTGTCACCGCACCCTCTCCGGAGGTTCTCATCGCAGGATCAATAGGATAATCAGAAGACACCCGAGGCGCCGCGGCCCCCAGTTGTCACATCCCTAGTTCTGGCCTGACCTATGCTTGCTTCCATGTGTGCATCATGTTTAAATTCAAATGAAATTTGAATTCAGGAATTTTCAAAAGCCTCAGGAAACCTCTAAAAATAACCAACATTTAAATCTTCTCAAACGAGTCCAAGAAAATGTTCCTGTTATTCCATAGAAATATTGGTAAGAGGTAAAATTCAAACCAATATTTTTGGAGTCACAGAGATATTTATTTTGGCCATTTGAATTAATCCAATAACTATTTGCTTTGGATTTATATTTAATATATATTAAATATGACTCCAATAATTCTGGAAGTTTGTGAGTGGCTTTGTATATATTTTAGCAAGCCACATAAAAACCTACAGAATTTATTAAAATGATTTAGTTGCTAAACTAAATCAAAACAGAGGAAGAAAAAAATAGAAAACAATAAGTAAAAGGAAAGAGCAGAAGAACTACCTGGCGCTCACCTCTCAGCCCACCTGGCGCCACCAACCGGCCCAACACGGCCCAGCCCACCAGGCCTCCTCCTGTCGTCTTCCTCTCCTCGCCCCAAAGCAGCTCGGTGGCGAGCGCCGACGCTGCCCCGGCCACCTCCTGCTTCCCCGGCCACCTCCTGCTTCCCCGGCTCCTCCTAGACGACGCCACGGAGCGCCACGCAGCCCCTGGCTCTCTCTCACTCTCCCCCGGACCTTTCCCCCTTCTCTGCTCTTTTCCCCTCTCGCGCCCGTCGCCACCGACGTCGTTCGCTGCCACCACGCCCACCATGCTCCTGTCGCCTCCCCGTGCAGTCTGCAAGCTCCGCCACCACCCGTTACACCGCCTCGAGCAAGCCCCGAGCGCTCGGACGCCCCAACTCGACCGCCTCGACTCGTCTTCAAGCTTCGGTCGCCGGAGATCGCCATCGCCGTCCCGTCGCCCCAGGCCTTCCCCGAGCACGCCGACCGTCTCATCGTGATCTCCGTGAGCCCCTGCTTCGTTTCCCCCTAACTCCATGTCCGATTTCGAGCTCTAGCCGCCCCCTCCACCGGAGCCGAGACGCTCCGCCGCACGGGCTCGTCGCCGGCGAAGCCCCGGTGACCTTTTGGTCCCACGCGTGCGTCCGTTGCACTCGCAACGTCCCGTAGAGTAAAACTAGTGCGGCAACCGTCTCGTTTGCACACCGTAGCGCCGGTCCCGCGAACCCCCGAGCTCCGGCCGCCGCCTAAGTGGTCGCCGCCGTCGACCCCGGCCTCCCTGTGCCCAGCTGCGTGCGCCCCTAGATGCGCGGGAGCACGGGCTCCCTCTTGGTGCCCTCAGCGCGACCAGCCGCGGGCTGTAGCGCCGTCCCGAGCAACTAATCACCGCATCGTGTCACAGACAGCCGGGCCCCACCGCCTAATCAACCGGCTAACTAAAATAGATTAAGTTTAATCTAATCGCAGTGGCCCCACGCCTCAGTTCTGACCGCGCTGACGTGGCCGTTGACTGGGCCCACACGTCAGCGGCACTAACCAGCCCCAGTCACTGACCAGTGGACCCCGCTGGTCAGGTTTGACCCGGACCAGCCCCTGTTGACCTGCTGACGTCATGCCAACATCATGCTGACGCAGTAAACCCTTTTCTGGATTTTAAATAAATCTAAACGATTTATTTATTTTAGAAAATAGCTAAAACTTCTAAAAATCATAGTAATTCAACCGTGACTCCAAATCAAACAAATTATATATGAAAAATTATCAGAAAAATTCAAGGAATCCATCTGTACCATTTTCATGCATGTTTGAACAATGTTTGTCCTCTGTTTTGGACAAAACAAATAAAGGGCAATTAAATAATCAAATATGGAGTTTGAATTTGAATCTTGTATTCAAACCAACCCCATTTAACTTGTTGCCAGATGCATTAGCCCAAAACACATTCATATTGCCATGTCATGGCATGCATCATATTGTGCATTGCATTGATCGTGTTTCTTCTGTGTTTGCCGGTGTTGTTCCCCCTCAGTAGACGCTATACTGATGATGTGATCGTTGACACTGATGAAGACTCAATGTTATCTTCAGAAGTGCCAGGCAAGCAAACCCCCCCCCCCTTGTTCATTCCGATACAATCCTACTCTCTCGCCCTGCTCTCTTTTACTGCATTAGGACAACAACGAGTCATTTCTTACTTGCTGCGGTAGCTGAACCCCTTTATCCTCTGCATGACCTGTCATTGCCACAGTAAATAGATGAAACCCACTAGTATGAGTAGGAGTTGATTGAGCCCTGTTGTGCCTACTCATTCATGTTTGTTTGTCATGCCTGCTACTGCTTAGAGTTGAGTTAGGTCTGATTCATCGGGGATGAATCAGAGGTGTGTGAACATGTCCTACTGTGTGTGAGCTAAGTGTGTGAACACGATTTGGTAAAAGGTAACGGTGAGAGGCCATGTAGGAGTACATGGTGGGTTGTCTCATTGAAGCCGTCCTTAGGAACTGAGCTCTGTGTTTGTGATCCATGATTTCAGCTACTACCATGCATTGGGCCCTGAAATATGACCCCGCTCGACTTCTTATTCACCCTTGTCCTCTGCCCAGGAGTTGCAAGTAGTTTCTGGTGTTTGTAGTATGCTGGAGGCCGTGCGCAGCGCTGACCGTAGGGGTGGGCTGTGATGCGGTAGGCACGTGGCCGGGTATACCGGGCGCCCGTTTGGTGTCACAGAACCCTGTTCACATCGTTTGGGGCTGTGAGCGAAACTCTGGCCGGATCTCCTCATGGATGGAACCCGAATAGGCGATAAACCTGGACTAGAGACTTGAGTGTTTAGGCAGGTCGTGGTCTACACCCACGTCGGCTTTCGCTTGAAGTCTGCCGAGCACATGTCGGGTGCAGACGCTAAGTGGTGGAAACATGTATGAAGAAGTACACCCCTGCAGGGTTAACATGATCTATTCGAATAGCCGTGTCCGTGGTAAAGGACTTCTGGGTTGCTTATATCAGTTCATAGACAAGTGAAAGTGGATACTCTAAAATACGCAAGATAAGCGTGAGTGCTATGGATGGCGTTCTCGTAGGGAGACGGGAGCGGTTCCATAGTGGTGTATTGGTTGGTGAATATGTGGACTCGTGTGCGCCACCTCAAAAGAGTTGCTTGCATTCATAGTTTAGGATAGCCACCGAGTCAAAGCTGGCTTGCTGCAGTTAAACCCCACCATCCCCTTTGTTGATAATGATGCATATGTAGTTAGTTCTGATGTAAGTCTTGCTGGGTACATTTGTACTCACGTTTGCCTATTTTATGTTTTTGCAGAGAGACGTCAGTCTCGCTAGTAGTTCCGCGTGGTCTTCGACGTTTAGCTTGATACCTCAGCTACGATCTTGTGCCCTCGGCAGGATCTGGTAGATAGTCAAGCTTCTCAGCCTCTTTCATTTATAGCTGTCTGTACTCAGACATGATAGCTTCCGTTTGTGTTTTGACTTGTATGCTCTGAATGTTGGGTCATGAGACCTATGTTTGTAATATCTCGCTCCCCGGAGCCTATTGAATAAAATACTTGAGTCGTAGAGTCATGTTGTGATGCCATGTTGTATTTGCACATATCGAGCATATTGTGTGTATGATATTGAAATGCTTGGTATGTGTGGGATCTGACTATCTAGTTGTTTATCTTTAGTAGCCTCTCTTACCGGGAAATGTCTCCTAGTGCTTCCACTGAGCCATGGTAGCTTGCTACTGCTCCGGAACACTTAGGCTGGCCAGCATGTGTCCTTCTTCGTTCCTGTGTCTGTCCCTTCGGGGAAATGGCACGCGATGAATACCGGAGTCCTGTTAGCCCGCTACAGCCCGGTTCACCGGAGTCCTGCTAGCCCAGTGCTACAGCCTGGATTCACTCGCTGATGACCGACACGTTCGATGCTGGGTCATGGATGCCTGTCCCTGTAAGTTTGTGCCACTTTGGGTTTACGACTAGCCATGTTAGCCCGGGCTCCTTATCATATGGATGCTAGCGACACTATCATATACGTGTGCCAAAAGGCGCAAACGGTCCCGGGCAAAGGTAAGGCGACACCCGTGGGAATACCGTGCGTGAGGCCGCAAAGTGATATGAGGAGTTACATGCTAGATCGATGTGGCATTGAGTCGGGGTCCTGACAGCGTTGGTATCAGAGCCGGACTGCCTGTAGGTTCTCCAAGCCAAACTGGTCGAAGTTGAGTCTAGAAATTCTTTAGTTATATAAGGGAATTGATTGTGGGATGGAACGTAAGGCTCTTTTTACTCCTTATACCTCATGGCCTTCTGATCTGAGTCATCATCTTCTCTTCTACGGGGATTAAGAACTAGGCTATCTCTTCTTTCTATCAGGATCACGTGTTACTAATCCGTAGACTTATAGAATTGTTGGACTTAAGCCTCTGTTCAGTTTCTACTACTTCTGTACGTTAACTGTTGATCTCGAAACCTTGATATTGTGCTTCCGAGTGGTTATGCCACCATTTTTGTGAATGTCTCAAATCTTTTCTGAGCATTTACAGCCGTTATGCCGTCCGAGTCATCCCAGGTTTCTAAATAGTCTGATGCATTTGCAAATCCTTTCTTTCCGTTCCCGATGTCCTTTATGGTCAGAATAAGCACACTAACCGGTGCATTGAGGTAATTATTGCCTTGACATATATGTTGGAGCTATTATTATGACCCTAGGTGTTTTAGGGAGTCACCTAGTAATCTAGCAATGTTTTGTGTTCCCAGTGTGAAGATTCTGGCCATCATTCTCGAAAGCATCTCGTGGTGCTGCTTAGGAGTAGGTATTCTATTCCTGGGTTCTTGAACCCGAGATTCACTCTACTTACTTCATGTTGATAGTGTTGCTAGTTCCTTTAGGAAATTAGTAACTTTTGCATTAGTCCTCGAGGTCCATGGTATTTTCCTTCTTCCAAATACTATGAACCACTTATGGCAGTAGTTTGTTGGATCAAAAGATCATAACAGGAGTGCTCTCGATGGGTTCTCTATTCTATATTGCGACTCTACTAGTTCAACTTTTCTGCATGGGTTATCCGGAAGAAACATGTTGAACTTTGTTCGACATGCTAGTCCATGCATGCACAACTCAGAAAAACATATGTTCCTTTGAGTTGTCCCCCTTTAGTTGTCTTCTGACCGTCGTCTACCAATTGATAGTCAAGAGTATGCATGCATTCGTTCATCGATGCCTATTATTCTTGTGGTCCGTCAAGCCATTCTATTCTGGAATGACTAGGAGAAACAAACTCCAGAACCTGACCCATATCCAGGGTTGGGTCAAAGAAGTTGTGCTCTGCAGATCAAATTGCTAATCCAGCTTTTGTTCTGTTCTACCTTGGAGTATTACCATCTTTTATATCAGGATTATTATAGGAACTGCACACCATCTTATGAACTCTTGGTACAGTGATACTTCTTGCCATCATTGTTCATTCCTCGGTTCCTGTGTTATTGTAACCGGAATGCCGACAAGTGAATCATGGTGTGTGAAATCAATACTGCTAGCAACTCTGTTGCTTGATAGTTAAATGGACGATAACCTCATTCTTAGCGTGTTGATTATTGAATCGTCACCCTAAGGTTGACTGTGCTACCTAGTCCTTATTTCTGGTGCACTCTCCGATCAATGAGTTAGGATAGTGCCAATCCTTGCTTATTTGATCATATCGTCTTGCTCTGGAAAGCGAGATTGTTCTCAAGCTTACTAACATATCGGTGGTTCGTGATTTTCTGAATTCCTTCTCGGAAGTATCACCAGGTTGTCCCCTGACTGTTATGTTGAGCTCGTGAACAAGTTGGTTTTCCAATAAACCACTTTTTCTCCAAGAATCTGTGTTGGATACCCCTGAGCTAGTTTGTTAAGCCAAACAACAACTTGGAGAGTTGGAAGATAAAAGCTTACCTGACTTAGTTCATTTCAAAGGGATACCCTTTGTATGTGTGTGTTGAAGAAAGTTGATATTTCATCGACTGACCCTCGTGATCAGTTAATGGACCTATCATCTTGTCCAACCTTTGATTTGGGTGTGGGCTATCCTCAAATCAAGTCAGAACCAACAATGTTCGTAATGTTGTCTTACTCGTGGTTTTTCCTCGAGCATACACCATTATATTCTTTGGTCTGACCAATACTATCACCTTGTTCACATAGTTATGGAATTCCATCTCCATGGGAATCTGGATGAATTGTTGTAGAGCCCATCGACAACATCCTTGTCTTCTCCATAATTTTGCTGAACATTAAGCTAGTGTTGGAAACTTTTGAAAGCATTTGTTCATGCTAGTTCATGAAGCATATGTTCGGATGTAAGAAGCGACTTCCTCCAGTTCATGTGCATTTGATGCAAGTTGCCGCCGTGGATTCGAGAAAGTCAATGTTGTTTCCTTTGGAATCATCCCAAATCAGTCATGCATACGTGCGAAGTATTCTGTGGTTCGGAGACTTGCAACCTCCATTCTATATGTGTCCCTAGCACACCAAGCCACCGATTGATTTGTTCAAGGTTAATAAGTTCTAAGTGCTAGTCCCGAAGGTACCAGACGGATTTGTACAAAACTTCGATATCCTCGCTGATGGTTCCCCCTCCTGAACTCGGTAGTGTTTTATTATAAGACTACTTTGTGGTCATGCTTGTCTGGGACAACGTGTTCACATGTTTGTAGCAGAACCAGCTCATGTTCTGGAGCTTACTATCGTAGTTCATTCCCCGAGAATCCCGCAACGTCATCTCGTCGATTTGTGTTGCAAACTTTCATTTTTCTTCCTAGACTCGATGAGTCTGGAATATCCTGACACCAACCAGATCTGAATCTCAGGCTGATATGATGGTTTGGAACATTTCCCAAGAACTATAATATCGGTCCCTCGGAAACCGGTAAAGTGGATGTCGTGGCCAACACACCCAGCCGGAAGACCAGTTATTATAATATCTTGATTGAAGAAGTTGGCCACCTGCCCATAAGGATCTCGTAGAACTTATTCTAGTAGTTGTTCCTTATGGATTTTTGTGTTTCCGAAGTCCGACCCTTACTTGATGTTCTAGATACCAGACCATTTCAATAAATGGATTATGCTAGCACATTAAGGAGAGCATTAGAAGCGGAGTGCTAAATGTTTCTCGGTCGATCATCCAGATTATGTTTCCTTGGCCTCGCTAAGGTGAAATCTGGGAAGCTGTTATCTTCCTATGCATCTGCATCGTTCATCACTATCCGTCATGGTAGTATGTTGTGTTGCCAGGATCCTTGACACGGATATTGGTAAAATCTTGATGATTATGGAAATGCTCAAGTTCTTGAGAGCATGCACAAGCGCTAGGTGTTATCATCGACACTAACTGGGATGCTCTCAGTTTCCTCGGCAATGCTATGACCTTTCAAACATTGAATTCACTCTCTATTGTTGGGTTCTTCCCCAGTTACCAGAATCATTCCCAGCATTTGCATTTTGTTCCCAGCTTGCACCGCCAATGTGCCATTCTACCATGGGTCCCTTCCATTTCCGGTGGTAAGCAAATTCATCCATTACGTTGTCTTCAACAAGGTAATTCACATCATCCAAGTCCGAGTATGCCATTCTACCGACCCCCTCCAAACGATCGCTCGAGAATTGCCTTAGGCTGGTTTAGAGTTTCAATGATCTCTGAATCAAAGGTAATTCTTTTTGCCACTTAAGGGGATATATCTACGAGTCACCATCCCTAAGGTGCCTCGTTGTGGTATCATGGCAACTCAACTCCTCGCTACGTTGACAATCGTTTACCACCTTTTAAGTGTGGAATTGTAGTCTACCTGGTAAACCTCCGTCATTTGTTCCACTCCTTTCCGCTAGAGGTGTGCTTCATCTCTCAGCTCAAGAGATGTTGCTATGTCTCATTCCGTGAGTTAATCCTGAGTTGTTCGACCTTCGAGAAGAACGATTCTTTTGGGGTCTTTTCTTCCTCTCGTTGTCATGATAGTTGGAGTTCTCAGAGCAAGACTTCGAGACAATGATGGTGAACGAATCAACGTTCAGTTGAAGTGCAACCTGGATCGTGAAGATTGTGCTAGTTTGCGTTCCCCCTTCACCTTACCCTACGCTTGAATCTCGGGACGAGATTTTTGTTTAGTGGGGGTGAGTTGTCACATCCCTAGTTCTGGCCTGACCTATGCTTGCTTCCATGTGTGCATCATGTTTAAATTCAAATGAAATTTGAATTGAGGAATTTTCAAAAGCCTCAGGAAACCTCTAAAAATAACCAACATTTAAATCTTCTCAAACGAGTCCAAGAAAATGTTCCTGTTATTCCATAGAAATATTGGTAAGAGGTAAAATTCAAACCAATATTTTTGGAGTCACAGAGATATTTATTTTGGCCATTTGAATTAATCCAATAACTATTTGCTTTGGATTTATATTTAATATATATTAAATATGACTCCAATAATTCTGGAAGTTTGTGAGTGGCTTTGTATATATTTTAGCAAGCCACATAAAAACCTACAGAATTTATTAAAATGATTTAGTTGCTAAACTAAATCAAAACAGAGGAAGAAAAAAATAGAAAACAATAAGTAAAAGGAAAGAGCAGAAGAACTACCTGGCGCTCACCTCTCAGCCCACCTGGCGCCACCAACCGGCCCAGCACGGCCCAGCCCACCAGGCCTCCTCCTGTCGTCTTCCTCTCCTCGCCCCAAAGCAGCTCGGTGGCGAGCGCCGACGCTGCCCCGGCCACCTACTGCTTCCCCGGCCACCTCCTGCTTCCACGGATCCTCCTAGACGACGCCACGGAGCACCACGCAGCCCCTGGATCTCTCTCACTCTCCCCCGACCCTTTCCCCCTTCTCTGCTCTTTTCCCCTCTCGCGCCCGTCGCCACCGACGTCGTTCGCTGCCACCACGCCCACCATGCTCCCCTCGCCTCCCCGTGCAGTCTGCAAGCTCCGCCACCGCCCGTTATGCTGCCTCGAGCAAGCCCCGAGCGCTCGGACGCCCCAACTCGACCGCCTCGACTCGTCTTCAAGCTTCGGTCGCCGGAGATCGCCGTCGCCGTCCCGTCGCCCCAGGCCTTCCCCGAGCACGCCGACCGTCTCATCGTGATCTCCGTGAGCCCCTGCTTCGTTTCCCCCTAACTCCATGTCCGATTTCAAGCTCTAGCCGCCCCCACCACCGGAGCCGAGACGCTCCGTCGCACGGGCTCGTCGCCGGCGAAGCCCCGGTGACCTTTTGGTCCCATGCGTGCGTCCGTTGCACTCGCAACGTCCCGTAGAGTAAAACTAGCACGGCAACCATCTCGTTTGCACACCGCAGCGCCGGTCCCGCGAACCCCCGAGCTCCGGCCGCCGCCTAAGTGGTCGCCGCCGTCGACCCCGGCCTCCCTGTGCCCAGCTGCGTGCGCCCCTAGATGCGCGGGAGCACGGGCTCCCTCTTGGTGCCCTCAGCGCGACCAGCCGCGGGCTGTAGCGCCGTCCCGAGCAACTCCGGCGAGGTCTCGCCGATGCCGTCGTCGCCGGCGTCACTTGCTAACGTGGCTGGCTTAATTAGCCACTAATCACCGCATCGTGTCACAGACAGCCGGGCCCCACCGCCTAATCAACCGGCTAACTAAAATAGATTAAGTTTAATCTAATCGCAGTGGCCCCACGCGTCAGTTCTGACCGCGCTGACGTGGCCGTTGACTGGGCCCACACGTCAGCGGCACTAACCAGCCCCAGTCACTGACCAGTGGACCCCGCTGGTCCGGTTTGACCCGGACCAGCCCCTGTTGACCTGCTGACGTCATGCCAACATCATGCTGACGCAGTAAACCCTTTTCTGGATTTTAAATAAATCTAAACGATTTATTTATTTCAGAAAATAGCTAAAACTTCTAAAAATCATAGTAATTCAACCGTGACTCCAAATCAAACAAATTATATATGAAAAATTATCAGAAAAATTCAAGGAATCCATCTGTACCATTTTCATGCATGTTTGAACAATGTTTGTCCTCTGCTTTGGACAAAACAAATAAAGGGCAATTAAATAATCACATATGGAGTTTGAATTTGAATCTTGTATTCCAACCAACCCCATTTAACTTGTTGCCAGATGCATTAGCCCAAAACGCATTCATATTGCCATGTCATAGCATGCATCATATTGTGCATTGCATTGATCATGTTTCTTCTGTGTTTGCCGGTGTTGTTCCCCCTCGGTAGACGCTATACCGATCATGTGATCGTTGACACTGATGAAGACTCAATGTTATCTTCAGAAGTGCCAGGCAAGCAAACCCCCCCCCCCCTTGTTCATTCCGATACAATCCTACTCTCTCGCCCTGCTCTCTTTTACTGCATTAGGACAACAACGAGTCATTTGTTACTTGCTGCAGTAGCTGAACCCCTTTATCCTCTGCATGACCTGTCATTGCCACAGTAAATAGATGAAACCCACTAGTATGAGTAGGAGTTGCTTGAGCCCTGTTGTGCCTACGCATTCATGTTTGTTTGTCATGCCTGCTACTGCTTAGAGTTGAGTCAGGTCTGATTCATCGGGGATGAATCAGAGGTGTGTGAACATGTCCTACTGTGTGTGAGCTAAGTGTGTGAACACGATTTGGTAAAAGGTAAAGGTGAGAGGCGATGTAGGAGTACATGGTGGGTTGTCTCATTGAAGCCGTCCTTAGGAACTGAGCTCTGTGTTTGTGATCCATGATTTCAGCTACTACCATGCATTGGGCCCTGAAATATGACCCCGCTCGACTTCTTATTCACCCTTGTCCTCTGTCCAGGAGTTGCAAGTAGTTTCTAGTGTTTGTAGTATGCTGGAGGCCGTGTGCAGTGCTGACCGTAGGGGTGGGCTGTGATGCGGTAGGCACGTGGCCGGGTATACCGGGCGCCCGTTTGGTGTCACGGAACCCTGTTCACATCATTTGGGGCTGTGAGCGAAACTCCGGCCGGATCTCCTCATGGATGGAACCTGAATAGGCGATAAACCTGGACTAGAGACTTGAGTGTTTAGGCAGGTCGTGGTCTACACCCACGTCGGCTTTCGCTTGAAGTCTGCCGAGCACATGTCGTGTGCAGACGCTAAGTGGTGGAAACATGTATGAAGAAGTACACCCCTGCAGGGTTAACATGATCTATTCAAATAGCCGTGTCCGCGGTAAAGGACTTCTGGGTTGCTTATATCAGTTCATAGACAAGTGAAAGTGGATACTCTAAAATACGCAAGATAAGCGTGAGTGCTATGGATGGCGTTCTCGTAGGGAGACGGGAGCGGTTCCATAGTGGTGTATTGGTTGGTGAATATGTGGACTCGTGTGCGCCACCTCAAAAGAGTTGCTTGCAGTCGTAGTTTAGGATAGCCACCGAGTCAAAGCTGGCTTGCTGCAGTTAAACCCCACCATCCCCTTTGTTGATAATGATGCATATGTAGTTAGTTCTGATGTAAGTCTTGCTGGGTACATTTGTACTCACGTTTGCCTATTTTATGTTTTTGCAGAGAGACGTCAGTCTCGCTAGTAGTTCCGCGTGGTCTTCGACGTTTAGCTTGATACCTCAGCTACGATCTTGTGCCCTCGGCAGGATCTGGTAGATAGTCAGGCTTCTCAGCCTCTTTCATTTATAGTTGTCTGTACTCAGACATGATAGCTTCCGTTTGTGTTTTGACTTGTATGCTCTGAATGTTGGGTCATGAGACCTATGTTTGTAATATCTCGCTCCCCGGAGCCTATTGAATAAAATACTTGAGTCGTAGAGTCATGTTGTGATGCCATGTTGTATTTGCACATATCGAGCATATTGTGTGTATGATATTGAAATGCTTGGTATGTGTGGGATCTGACTATCTAGTTGTTTATCTTTAGTAGCCTCTCTTACCGGGAAATGTCTCCTAGTGCTTCCACTGAGCCATGGTAGCTTGCTACTGCTCTGGAACACTTAGGCTGGCCGGCATGTGCCCTTCTTCGTTCCTGTGTCTGTCCCTTCGGGGAAATGTCACGCGATGAATACCGGAGTCCTGTTAGCCCGCTACAGCCCGGTTCACCGGAGTCCTGCTAGCCCAGTGCTACAGCCTGGATTCACTCGCTGATGACCGACACGTTCGATGCTGGGTCATGGATGCCTGTCCCTGTAAGTTTGTGCCACTTTGGGTTTACGACTAGCCATGTCAGCCCGGGCTCCTTATCATATGGATGCTAGAGACACTATCATATACGTGTGCCAAAAGGCGCAAACGGTCCTGGGCAAAGGTAAGGCGACACCCGTGGGAATACCGTGCGTGAGGCCGCAAAGTGATATGAGGTGTTACATGCTAGATCAATGTGGCATTGAGTCGGGGTCCTGACAGCTCGGGACTCGTCCGAGTCAAAAGGTAAACAAGTCAGCTGACCCATCACCGGGCTAGCTGCTAAGCTCACACGCAACTTTGTTTTTACCAGGGTACTGATCGCAAACCTTTACATGAGGGGCCTCCCCTCCCAAAATGCTCTTACATTCTTCAGGGCCGAGCCCGAACCTTCTTCGTGCAGGGTAAACAGAAGGGACATACGGTCAGTCGGACATATCACTCACCGTGTCTTCTGGGGCACCCCCGGAGGCATCACTGGTGTCGCTGACATCGTCGCCGCCACCGCCAACACCTCCGACAGCGCCAGGATCGTCCACAACGCCGCCTTCATAGGTGGCCACGATCACGCCGTCATCGTCAGACATAAAGGCCCTGACGAGGGTGTCCATGTTGTCCTCCACCCATTGCACCAGGTCGCCCCGGACGGCTATGGGCACGGGTGCGATGGGCGTCGAAGTCGAAGTGGGGGTCCCTGCCCTGCAGATAGCTGAATACACGGGAGAAGGCACGCCTGAGCAAGGCTCAGCTCCTCTCTTCGACAAGCCAACGGGACCTCTCAGAGCGGTACTCCAGAAGCGCCACCACGTCGGTGAAAAACAGGAGGTTGCCGGCGTAGCTGGCCTCATGCAGCTCCTAAGCGGCAGCCTCGCAAATGTTGCCCAAAGCTGTGTTAGCCCTCTCCCTGAGCGTTCGAAGCATGGGGGCATGCACGTGTTCCAGAACCCGCCGCTGACGGATCTCGTCCTCATTCCGCCGCGCGATGGCCTCGGCATCATCAACCCTCTGTTGGAGAAGAAGCAGCTTGCCCCGGGAAGAGGCCAGCTCTGCCTATGCTGTGCCAAGGGCAGCTGCGGATGAGTCCGCACGCCGCATCACTTCAGCCAGTCTGTCCCTGAGGGCCGCAGTCCTACCCTCAGCCTCGGCCCTAATCAGCCCCAACCTCGCTTCGTATTCGCGCTCGAAGGCCGAGCGAGCTTCCTCCACGCGGCGGTCGACCTCTTCCTGTCCCGTACTTCGCGCGCAGCAACGTCATCCTCCGCCTGAGCCACTAGGCGCTCCCTCGTCTCCAACCGCTCAAGGTCAAGGTTGCGCTCGGCGGCCTCCAGCGTCAGTGCCTCCTCGCACTTCAGCAGCTCCACTGTCGATGGAGGCCCCCTTCAGCGACTCAAGGGCCGCCTGGCGCAGTTCCACTTGCTGCTCCAGGGAGTTGCTCCAAGCTTGGAGCTCCCATGCGCGCTCCTCCGCATCTCTACGCCGATGGTCTGCTTCCCGAGCCTCCTCGACGGCCTGGGAGCAGGCCTCCCGCGAAGCCACCAGCGACGCTTCAGCCTTCGCGTTGTCAAGATCACGTTGGTGACGTGGGAGGGCGACGGCTACCTTCAGTTTGCGCCTCTCCTCAGCAAGGCGCAAACCTTCGGCCTCGAGGCGCGCATCCTCGCCAGCAAGCTCTCCCCCGATCTGGCTCACCGCATCTGCCGCCCCCTGGAGAACTCTTGGCGAAGGGCGTGACGCTCCCGAGCGCGCCCGAGCACGTCTTCTGCATCACCCTCTTCCACTGGAGTATGCGGAGGGCCCCAAGGCGGCATGCCCCCTCCCGGCGCGGGGCTGGGGGCTGGCGCCCTAGCCGTCGCCGAAAGGACCCCTTTGGGAATCTAGCATGGCGTCGGTCCACCCACGGAGGAGGAGCTGAAGGCAGACTTCAACCATTCACCCTCTATGATTAGAGGAGGAACGCGGGGCAAGCCGGATGTGCCCTAGGAGGATTCATGAAGAAAGGACAGTGGCCGCGTAGGCTCAAGGTGCCCGGTGGAACGGACCACTCCACCGACCGGTCTAGCTGCGGGGGTGCCACTCGAGCTCGGCGTGCCCAGAGCCAGCGGAGAAGGCGAAGCTTTGGGGGCTGGCTCCCGGGCCGACTCGGCAAATTTGGCAGGACGGGGCCTGAAAGGCCACAATCAGCCGCAGGGATAGTAAAGTAAATGAGCAGAGAAATAAGAGGACTTACTCGTCCATGGAGAAGTACTTCCCACGCTTCAACAAGCGGCAAGGGCGATCGTCGCCACCCAAGGCCTCCTTCCTCTTGCGGAGGGCCTCGAAATTTACATGGAACCAACCTAAGCGCCCGACGCAGGGGTCGGCCTGGGGCGCGGAAGAAGCGTCAAGATGATCAGCGCCGAAGGAGCCGGCCTGGGGGACGCCATCAGGCGTCGCCTCGCGAGGAACGGCCGGGGCCTCGGGAGCCCCGGCCTCAAGAGCCGAGGGCCGCAACTCCGCGCCAGCCGCCGCTCTAGGGCGGGCCTCGGGAGGCACCGCCTTCAGGGCTTCTCGCGGCATCGGCACCTTGACATTAGTCGCCTCAGCTCCCGCCGGTTCTCGTCTCCCCACTCTATCGCCTGAGGAAGGACCACTGTGGACGACAGGGGGAGCAACCACGATGGCTGGGTTCTCACGGGCCCCCGTGAAGCGAGCCGAGCGCAACCCCCACTCGTCGAAGCTAGATATCTGCCTCACAAAATCGGCCCTGCCAGGGCAAAGACACAAAAGGGCACCATCACGCTGAAGGCTGCTTGGGGAAGGATCGCCAGTCAAGACCCTAAGCACCGTCTGCAGCACTTCAGGCGCCAAGTCCTCCTCCTGAAGTCACATGCGGTCTCTATGCCCCGCAAAGTCCCACATCCGGTGAGAGTGGCGCTGGAGAGGAGCAATGCGGCATTGGAGGAACTCCTTCACCACCTTGGGTGCAGTCACATTGAGCACCCTCAAACTCTGGAAGCGGCGCCAGACGAAGGCGAGCCGGGGGCTCGTGAGCATCTCATGGTCCCAGCCTGAGTGGGGAACAACAGGCGAGGTCGGGTGCGAGAGCAGAGGGTTGGGCACTCCGACGTCCACATATAGCCACCGCTCTCCGAACCTGGCCTCAGAAGGAGGAAGGCCAAAGTCGATCCCTGAAGCGTCTGTCTCCGGCACGGCGAAGAAGCCCACGCACCCTGAGCACTGAGTGGGGTCGCTCAAGCGCAAAGAAGAGAAGTGGCGCAGCAGGGCAACGGAAGGAGGAATGCCTACCATTGCCTCGCAAACAAAAGCAAAGACAGCCAGAAGGGTAATGGACTCAGGCCCGAGGTGCATCATGCGGATCTGATAACGGGAGAGCACCGCATTGAAGAAAATGGAAAAGGGGGGAACCAGACCCGCCCACAGGGCATCGACGAAGAATCGGACCTCCGTGACATGCAGGCCAGACTGTGGTCCTGCCGCACTCGTTGAAGATAGTGGCAAGGGCAGAGCGGACCTTGTTCAAGGCTTTAGGATTGAGTATGATCGACCAATCAATGGCGGGGGCCACCACCGGAGGTGCGTGGGGCGAAGGTGCGGGCTTCTTCCCCTTTCCTTTCTTTGTTGGCACCATGGTGACGGAAAGAGGGAAGAGCTCGAGCCGGATTGGTGGCGGAGGTTGGAGCTCGAAGAAGAAGGAAAGGTAGGAGGCGAGCGGGCAGCGGAAAGGGGAACAACTATGTGCAACTACGGGCCTGCTTAGCCGGGCGCGTAACAAGCCGTCGTGGGGAAGCGCAGACGCCCGTGTCCAACCAATTGCCACGCGGCGCCCGAGGTTGTAGGCTATTGGGGCCCACGGCGCTTCGCGCTTGCCCCTTCGCTTCTCTGCTAAGCCAAGCCCGAGCGCGCCTTGGGCCCGGGGGCTACTGTCGGCGATCTAGGAATGGGGGTCCCCAGACTTGCCTGCCTGCGACCTACGGCGTGGCCCGAGTGGGGGCCCAGTGTGGCCCAGCTTCATCAGCTCAAGCTCAAGACCCACGCAAGGGGCCAAGCCTTGTGGGGCAGACGACAGGAGGCTTCCTCAGGAGCAGCCTCATCAGGCAGGCTCGTGAGGAGGCGGAGAGATCAAGGCAGGGGCACCTTGCGAGGAGCCTGTCACATCCCTAACTTCTGGTTTGCTCTGAGCTAGCTAGTCATGTGTTGCATCATGTTTAAATTTTGCCTAAAATTGGAATGGGGATGTTCAAACCCTAGCATTAAATCAACTCAACTAGGGTGAATAAAAATATTTTCAATAAACCCAGAATGCCCTTTAGAAAAGTTCATTATTTTTGTTAAAGGTGAAAACCCCTGCCATCAATGATGCACATATTTCTAGGCCATTCTGGATTTTTGAATTAAATCCTATTTGTATTTGACCTTGGGCATTTAAACACTATAAATAATTTAAATGTTCAAATAAATGTTGGAAATTGTTAAGGGTCACTGAAATAATTCAGAAAGCACCCATAATTGTTTCCAGGATTTTATTAAATGATTTGGTATTTTAAATCAAATCAAAAACAAAATAACAGAAATAGAAAAGAAATAAAAGAGAGAGAGAGAAGGAAGTTACCTGGCGCCCACTCACCTGGTAGCCAGCCGGCCCAGCTCCTGTGCGGCCCAGCCCATCTCCACTCCCCCCCTGTCGTCTTCCTCTGCCAGTAGGCAGAGGCGAGGCGTGGCGCGCGCCCGAGAGGCCCCGGCCACCTCCTGCTTCCCCTGGCCACCTCCTGCTTCCTCCTTGACGCCCCGGTGACGCCACGCGCCTCCCCGACCCCCTCTCGCTCTCCCTCGCCCTCATCCTCTCCCCCTGGACCCCATCCCCTCCTCTGCTCCCCTCTCGCGCACACCACCGAGCGGAGCTCGCCGTCATCGTCGCCGTACCCGTGGCCACCGGCCACCCCACGCCTCACCGACTCCCCAGGAAGCTTTGCCTCGACCTACTCTTCCTCCCCACCGCTCCAAGCAACACTAGGAGCCCTGCAGTGATGCCATCGCCGCCATCTTCACCGACGGGCATCGAAGATCGCCGGCCCGATTCTCCGTCTCCAGGTCGCCCCCGAGCCCACTGAGACGCGCTCTGCAACCACAGTGAGCTCATGGACCGACTCCCCCTCTTCTCCTGCTCACGTTCTTGCTCTAGCCCCGTTCCCCACCTCCGCCGAAGCTCGCCGCCGCCACGGCCGACGAGCTCCATGCTCCTGAGCTCGTCCGCTCGCCCGAGCATCACCAGCGTGCTCGCCGCGCTCCTGTGAACCTGCAGCACCCACGGGTTCTCCCTGTTGTGCACCGTAGCACCGTTTCCGCCAACGCCCGAGGTCCGGCAGCCGCTGAGCTCGTCGCCGGCGAGGATTACGGCCACCCCAGCTCGCCCCGGTTGCACTGTTGGATGCGCGGGATCGCCAGCTTCCCGTAGAGCCCAGCGGCGCCTCAAATGGTTCCCTGTATCGCAATCCCGAGCTACCCCGCCGCTTCTGTCGTCGCCGGCAGGTTTGACCTGATCGGCCCGGGGTTTGACCTCCCCTGACGTGTGGGCCCAGGCGCCTGCTTAATTAGTGTTAGGTTAGTTAGTGTTAATTAATTTAGTTAATTAGGTGAGCCACTAACATGCGGGCCCTGCCCGGCTAACTAAGTTAGTTAGGGCTAATCATATTTAGGTTAGTCACTGACCAGTGGGCCCAATCCAGTTACTTAGGGCTAACTAACTTGGTTAGTTGACTGGGTCACTGACCAGTGGGTCCCACTGGTCAGGTTTGACCTGGTCGACGCCTTTGACCTGCTGACGTCACCCCGGCGTCATGCTGACGCAGTATATGCTTCTGGGATTTTAAATAATTCAGAAATGATTTATTTATTTCAGAAAATGCCCTAAACTTCAATAATTCATAGAAATTCAACCGTAACTCCAAATTAAATAATTTATATATGAAAAATTATCAGAAAAATTCAAGGAATCCATCTGTACCATTTTCATGCATGTTAGAACAACTTATAGATGCTGTTTAGCACAAATCATATAAAGGGCATTTAAATAATCACATATGGAGTTTGAATTTGAATCTTGTATTCAAACCAACTTCATTTAATCTGTTGCTAGTTGCATTAGCTCAAAACACATTCATTTTGCCATGTCATGATGATGCATCATATTGTGCATTGCATTGATTGTGTTCCCTTCTGTGTTGCCGGTATTTGTCCCCTCTCGATAGACGTGATACCGATGATGTGATCGTTGACACTGATGAAGACTCAATGTTATCTTCAGAAGTGCCAGGCAAGCAAAACCCCCTTGTTCATTCCGATACAATCCCACTCTCTCGCTCCTGCTCTCTTTTACTGCATTAGGACAACATCGATTCATCTGTTACTTGCTGCGGTAGCTGAACCCCTTTATCCTCTGCATGACCTGTCATTCCACAGTAAATAGATGAAACCCACTAGCATGAGTAGGAGTTGTTTGAGCCCTGTTGTGCCTACTCATTCATGTTTGTTTGTCATGCCTGCTACTGCTTAGAGTTGAGTCAGGTCTGATTCATCGGGGATGAATCAGAGGCGTGTGAACATGTCCTACTGTGTGTGAGCTAAGTGTGTGAGCACGATTTGGTAAAGGTAGCGGTGAGAGGCCATGTAGGAGTACATGGTGGGTTGTCTCATTGAAGCCGTCCTCAGGAACTGAGTTCTGTGTTTGTGATCCATGATTCAGCTACTACCACGCATTGGGCCCAAAACCAATGGACCCTCTCGGCTTCTTAATCACCCTTGTCCTCTGTCCAGGAGTTGCAAGTAGTTTCTGGTGTTTGTAGTATGCTGGAGGCCGTGCGCAGCGCTGACCGTAGGGGTGGGCTGTGATGCGGTAGGCACGTGGCCGGGTAAACCGGGCGCCCGTTTGGTGTCACGGAACCCTGTTCACATCGTTTGGGGCTGTGAGCGAAACTCCGGCCGGATCTCCTCATGGATGGAACCCGAATAGGCGATAAACCTGGACTAGAGACTCGAGTGTTTAGGCAGGCCGTGAACGACACCCACGTTGGGCTTCCGCTTGAAGGTTGCCGAGTACATGTCGTGTAAACAGCGGTAAGTGGTGAGAGCGTGTGTGAAGAAGTACACCCCTGCAGGGTTAACACCATCTATTCGAATAGCCGTGTCCGCGGAAAAGGACTTCTGGGTTGCTTATATCAGTTCATAGACAAGTGAAAGTGGATACTCTAAAATACGCAAGATAAGCATGAGTGCTATGGATGGCGTTCTCGTAGGGAGACGGGAGTGGATCCATAGTGGTGTATTGATATGGTGAATATGTGGACTCGTGTGCGCCACCTGAAGAGTTACTTGCAATCATAGTTTAGGTTAGCCACTGAGTCAAAGCTGGCTTGCTGTAGTTAAACCCCACCATCCCCTTTGTTGATAATGATGCATATGTAGTTAGTTCTGATGTAAGTCTTGCTAGGTACATTTGTACTCACGTTTGCCTATTTTATGTTTTTGCAGAGAGACTTCGGTCTCGCTAGTAGTTCTGGGTGGACTTCGATGTTTAGCTTGATACCTCAGCTACGATCTTGTGCCCTCGGCAGGATCTGATAGATAGTCAGGCTTCTCAGCCTTTTTCATTTATAGATGTCTGTACTCAGACATGATAGCTTCTGCTTGTGCTTTGATTTGTATGCTCTAAATGTTGGGTCGTGAGACCCCCTGTTTGTAATATCTCGCTCCTCGGAGCCTAATGAATAAATTACTTGAGTCGTAGAGTCATGTTGTGATGCCATGTTGTATTTGCACATATCGAGCATATTGTGTGTATGTTATTGAAATGCTTGGTATGTGTGGGATCTGACTATCTAGTTGTTTATCCTTAGTAGCCTCTCTTACCGGGAAATGTCTCCTAGTGTTTCCACCGAGCCATGGTAGCTTGCTACTGCTCCGGAACACTTAGGCTGGCCGGCATGTGTCCTTCTTCGTTCCTGTGTCTGTCCCTTCGGGGAAATGTCACACATTGAGTACCGGAGGCCTGTTAGCCCGCTACAGCCCGGTTTACCGGAGTCCTGCTAGCCCAGTGCTACAGCCCGGACCCACTTGCTGATGACCGACACGTTCGATGCTGGGTCATGAATGCCTGTCCCTGTAAGTCTGTGCCACTTTGGGTTTACGACTAGCCATGTCAGCCCGGGCTCCTTATCATATGGGTGCTAGCGACACTATCATATACGTGTGTCAAAAGGCGCAAACGGTCCCGGGCAAAGGTAAGGCGACACCCGTGGGAATACCGTGCGTGAGGCCGCAAAGTGATATGAGGTGTTACATGCTAGACCTATGTGGCATCGAGTCGGGGTCCTGACAGCGTTGGTATCAGAGCTTGACTGCCTGTAGGATTACCAAGCCAACTGGTCGAAGTTGAGTCTAGAAATTCTTTAGTTATATAAGGGAATTGATTGTGGGATGGAACGTAAGGCTCTTTTTACTCCTTATACCTCATGGCCTTCTGCTCTGAGTCATCATCTTCTCTTCTACGGGGATTAAGAACTAGGCTATCTCTTATTTCTATCAGGATCACGTGTTACTAATCCGTAGACTTATAAGATTGTTGGATTTAAGCCTCAGTTCAGTTTATACTACCTCTGTATGTTAACTGTTGATCTCGAAACCTTGATATTGTGCTTCTGAGTGGTTATGCCACCATTTTTGTGAATGTCTCAAATCTTTCTGAGCATTTACAGCCGTTATGCTGTCCGAGTCATCTCAGGTCTCTAAATAGTCGGATGCATTTGCAAACCCCTTCCTCATGTTTCCGATGTGCCTTTGGTCAGGTTAATCACACAAATCGGTTAGTTGAGGTACTCCGTTGCCTTAACATATATGTTGGAGCTATTATTATGACCCTAGGTGCCTTAGGGGATCACCTAGTGATCTAGCCATGATTTGTGTCCCAGTGTGATGATTCTGGCCTTTATTCTCGAAAGCATCCCGTGATGCCACTTAGTAGTAGGTATTCTATTCCTGGGTTTTTGAACCCGAGATTCACCCCACTTACTTCATGTTGATAGTAATTGCTAGCTCCCTTAGGTTATTAGTAACTTTTGCATTAGTCCTCGAGGTCCATGGTATTTTTCCTTCTTCCAAATATTATGAACCGTTTATGGCAGAAGTTCTTTGAACCAAAAGATCACAACTAGAGCTCTTGATGAGTTCTCGATTCTATGTTATGACTCTGCCAGTTCTACCTTTCCGCATGGATTATCCGGAAGAATTATGTTGAACTTGGTTCGACATACTAATCTATGCATCCACAACTCAGAAAGTTACATGTTCCTTTGAGTTGTCCCTCTTTAGTTGCCTTCTGACCCTCGTCTATCATTTGATAGTCAAGAGTATGCGTGCGCTCGTTTATCGATGCCTATTACTCTTGTGGTCTGTCAAGCCATTCTATCGCGGAATGACTAGGAGAAACAAACTCCAGTACCTCTTCCATATCTAGGATTGGGTCAATGAAGTTGTGCTCCGCAGAACAAATTGCTAATCCAGCTTTTGCTCTGTTCTACCTTGGAGTATTACCATCTTTTATATCGGGATTGTTATAGGAATTGCACACCATCCTATGAACTCTTGGTACAGTGATACTTCTCGCCATCATTACTCATTCCTTGGTTCCGTGTGGTTATAACCGGAATGTCGACAAGTGAATCGTGATGTGTGAAATCAATACTCCTAGCAACCTTGTTGCTTGGTAGTTAAATGGACAATAACCTCATTCTTAACGTGTTTGTTCTTGAATCATCATTCTAAGATTGATCGTCCTACCTTGTCCATCTTCCTGGTGCACCCTTCGATTGATGAGTTAGGATCTTGTCAAGTCCTCACTCATTTGATCATATCGTCTTGCCCTCAAAAGCGAGATTGTTCTCGAGCTTAGTAACATACCGGTGGTTCGTGATTTTCCGAATATCTTCTCGGAAATATTACCAGGTTGTCCCCTGACTGCTATGTTGAGCTCGTAATCAAGTCGGTTTCTTGTGAACCACCCTTTCTCCAAGAATCTGTGTTGGATATCCCGGAGCTAGTTGGTTAAGCTAGACAACAACTTGGAGAGTTGGAAGATAAAAGCTTGTCTAACTTAGTTCATTTTTCAAAAGGGATATCTTGTGTTTGTGTGTGTTGAAGAAAGATGATATCTTCATCGATTGGTCCCTGTGATCAGTTGCTGGACCTATTGTCTTATCAATCCTTTGATTTGAGTGTAGGCTATCGTCAAATCAAATTAGTACCAACGATATTCATAATGTTGTCTAACTCGTGGTTGATCCCTCGAGCATACACCATTATATCTTTTTGGTATGACCAATGCTATCACCTTGTTCACATAGTTATGGAATTCCATCTCCATGGGAAGCTGGATGAATTGTTGTTGAGCCCATCGACAACATCCTTGTCTTCTCCATAATTTTGCTGAACATTAAGCTAGTGTTGGAAACTTTCGAAAGCATTTTCTTCATGCTAGTTCATGAAGTACTTGTTTGATGAAAGAAGTGACTTCCTCTTATATACGTGCATTTGGTGAAAGTTGCCGCCGTGAATTTGAGAAAGTTAGTTTTGCTTCCTCTGGAATCATCCCAAGTCAGTCATGCATACGTGCGAAGTATTCTGTGGTCTGGAGACTTGCAACCTCCATTCTATATGTGTCCCTAGCACACCAAGCCACTGATTGATTTGTTCAAGGAGAAGAAGTTCCTTCTTAAGAGTATACCTTATGCAAGGACTTCGATATCCTCGATGATGGTTCCCCTCCTGAACTCGGTAGTGTTTTATTATAAGACTACTTTGTGGTCATGCTTGTCTGGGACAACGTGTTCACATGTTTGTAGCAGAACCAGCTCATGTTTTGGAGCTTACTATCGTAGTTCATTCCCCGAGAATCTCGCAACGTTGTCCCGTCGAATTGTGTTGCAAACTTTCATTTATCTTCCTAGACTCGATGAGTCTGGAATATCCTGACACCAACCAGATCTGAATCTCAGGCAGATATGATGGTTGGAACATTTCCCCAAGAACTATAATATTGGTTCCTCGATAACTGGTAAAGTGGATGTCGTGGCCAGCACCACCCAGCCGAAAGACCTATTATTGTAGTATCTTGATTGAAGAAGTTGGCCACCTCCCCATAAGGATTTCGTAGGATTTACCTCCGTAACTGTTCCTTATGGATTCTATTGCTCTCGAAGTCCGACCTTTACTTGATGTTCTAGTTATCAAACCATATCTAGGAATGGGATACTCTAGCACGTCGAGGAGAACATTAGAAGCGGAGTGCTAAATGTCTCTCGGTCGATCATCCAGATTTTGTTTCCTTGGCCCCGCCAAGGGTGAAATCTGAGAAAGTGTTATCTTCCTTTGCATCTGCATCATCCATCATCATTCATCATGGTAGCAAGTTGTGTTGCCAGGATCCTTGACACGGATGTTGGTAAAACCTTGATGAATATGGAAATGCTCAAGTTCTTGAGAGCACGCACAAGCGCTAGGTGTTATCATAGACACTAATTGGGATGCTCTCAGTTTCCTCGGCAATGCTATGATCTTTTCAAACAGTGAATTCACTCTCTATTGTTGGGTTCTTCCCCAGTTACCAGAATCTTTCCCAGCATTTGCATTTTGTTCTCAGCTTGCACTGCCAATGTGCCATTCTACCATGGGTCTCTTCCATTTCCGATGATAAGCAAATTCATCCATTACGTTGTCTTCAACAAGGTAATCCACATCATCCATTCTGGCCCGAGTATGCCATTCTACCGACCCCCTCCAAACGATCGCTCGAGAATTGCCTTAGGCTGGTTTAAAGAGTTTCAATGATCTTTGAATCAAAGGTAATTCTTTTTGCCACTTAAGGGGATATTTCTACGAGTCACCTTCCCTAAGGTGCATCATTATGGTATCATGGCAATTCAACTCCTTGCTACGTTGACAACCGATCACCACATTCTTAAGTCTGGAATTGTTGCCTACCTAGTAAACCTTCGTCATCCGTTTCACTCCATCCCTCTAGATGTATGCTTCGTGTCTCAGATCAAGAGATGTTGCTATGACTCACTTTGTGAGCTGAACCTAAGTTGATTGATCTTCGAGAAGATCGATTCTTCCGGAATTGTCCTTTTCCTCTTGCTGTCATGCTAGTTGGAGTTCTCAGAACAAGACGACAAGACAAAGATGGTGATTGAATCAACACTCTTATGAAGTGCACCCTGGATCGTGAAGATTATACTAGTTTGCGTTTCCCCTTTCATCTTACCCTACGCTTGAATCTCGAGACGAGATTCTTGTTTAGTGGGGGTGAGTTGTCACATCCCTAACTTCTGGTTTGCTCTGAGCTAGCTAGTCATGTGTTGCATCATGTTTAAATTTTGCCTAAAATTGGAATGGGGATGTTCAAACCCTAGCATTAAATCAACTCAACTAGGGTGAATAAAAATATTTTCAATAAACCCAGAATGCCCTTTAGAAAAGTTCATTATTTTTGTTAAAGGTGAAAACCCCTGCCATCAATGATGCACATATTTCTAGGCCATTCTGGATTTTTGAATTAAATCCTATTGTATTTGACCTTGGGCATTTAAACACTATAAATAATTTAAATGTTCAAATAAATGTTGGAAATTGTTAAGGGTCACTGAAATAATTCAGAAAGCACCCATAATTGTTTCCAGGATTTTATTAAATGATTTGGTATTTTAAATCAAATCAAAAACAAAATAACAGAAATAGAAAAGAAATAAAAGAGAGAGAGAGAAGGAAGTTACCTGGCGCCCACTCACCTGGTAGCCAGCCGGCCCAGCTCCTGTGCGGCCCAGCCCATCTCCACTCCCCCCTGTCGTCTTCCTCTGCCAGTAGGCAGAGGCGAGGCGTGGCGCGCGCCCGAGAGGCCTCGGCCACCTCCTGCTTCCCCTGGCCACCTCCTGCTTCCTCCTCGACGCCCCGGTGACGCCACGCGCCTCCCCGACCCCCTCTCGCTCTCCCTCGCCCTCATCCTCTCCCCCTGGACCCCATCCCCTCCTCTGCTCCCCTCTCGCGCACACCACCGAGCGGAGCTCGCCGTCATCGTCGCCGTACCCGTGGCCACCGGCCACCCCACGCCTCACCGACTCCCCAGGAAGCTCTGCCTCGACCTACTCTTCCTCCCCACCACTCCAAGCAACACCAGGAGCCCTGCAGTGACGCCATCGCCGCCATCTTCACCGACGGGCATCGAAGATCGCCGGCCCGATTCTCCGTCTCCAGGTCGCCCCGAGCCCACTGAGACGCGCTCTGCAACCACAGTGAGCTCATGGACCGACTCCCCCTCTTCTCCTGCTCGCGTTCTTGCTCTAGCCCCGTTCCCCACCTCCACCGAAGCTCGCCGCCGCCACGGCCGATGAGCTCCATGCTCCTGAGCTCGTCCGCTCGCCCGAGCATCACCAGCGTGCTCGCCGCGCTCCTGTGAACCTGCAGCACCCACGGGTTCTCCTTGTTGTGCACCGTAGCACCGTTTCCGCCAACGCCTGAGGTCCGGCAGCCGCTGAGCTCGTCGCCGGCGAGGATTACGGCCACCCCAGCTCGCCCCGGTTGCACTGTTGGATGCGCGGGATCGCCAGCTTCCCGTAGAGCCCAGCGGCGCCTCGAATGGTTCCCTGTATCGCAATCCCGAGCCGCCCCGCCGCTTCTGTCGTCGCCGGCGACATGTCGCCGGCAGGTTTGACCTGATCGGCCCGGGGTTTGACCTCCCCTGACGTGTGGGCCCAGGCGTCTGCTTAATTAGTGTTAGGTTAGTTAGTGTTAATTAATTTAGTTAATTAGGTGAGCCACTGACATGCGGGCCCCGCCCGGCTAACTAAGTTAGTTAGAGCTAATCATATTTAGGTTAGTCACTGACTAGTGGGCCCAATCCAGTTAGTTAGGGCTAACTAATTTGGTTAGTTGACTGGGTCACTGACCAGTGGGTCCCACTGGTCAGGTTTGACCTGGTCGACGTGTGTGTGAACATGTCCTACTGTGTGTGAGCTAAGTGTGTGAACACGATTTGGTAAAGGTAGCGGTGAGAGGCCATGTAGGAGTACATGGTGGGTTGTCTCATTGAAGCCGTCCTCAGGAACTGAGTTCTGTGTTTGTGATCCATGATTCAGCTACTACCACGCATTGGGCCCGAAACCAATGGACCCTCTCGGCTTCTTAATCACCCTTGTCCTCTGTCCAGGAGTTGCAAGTAGTTTCTGGTGTTTGTAGTATGCTGGAGGCCGTGCGCAGCGCTGACCGTAGGGGTGGGCTGTGATGCGGTAGGCACGTGGCCGGGTAAACCGGGCGCCCGTTTGGTGTCACGGAACCCTGTTCACATCGTTTGGGGCTGTGAGCGAAACTCCGGCCGGATCTCCTCATGGATGGAACCCGAATAGGCGATAAACCTGGACTAGAGACTCGAGTGTTTAGGCAGGCCGTGGCCGACACCCACGTTGGGCTTCCGCTTGAAGGTTGCCGAGTACATGTCATGTAAACGGCGGTAAGTGGTGAGAGTGTGTGTGAAGAAGTACACCCCTGCAGGGTTAACACCATCTATTCGAATAGCCGTGTCCGCGGAAAAGGACTTCTGGGTTGCTTATATCAGTTCGTAGACAAGTGAAAGTGGATACTCTAAAATACGCAAGATAAGCGTGAGTGCTATGGATGGCGTTCTCGTAGGGAGACGGGAGTGGATCCATAGTGGTGTATTGATATGGTGAATATGTGGACTCGTGTGCGCCACCTGAAGAGTTACTTGCAATCATAGTTTAGGTTAGCCACTGAGTCAAAGCTGGCTTGCTGCAGTTAAACCCCACCATCCCCTTTGTTGATAATGATGCATATCTAGTTAGTTCTGATGTAAGTCTTGCTAGGTACATTTGTACTCACGTTTGCCTATTTTATGTTTTTGCAGAGAGACTTCGGTCTCGCTAGTAGTTCCGCGTGGACTTCGACGTTTAGCTTGATACCTCAGCTACGATCTTGTGCCCTCGGCAGGATCTGATAGATAGTCAGGCTTCTCAGCCTTTTTCATTTATAGATGTCTGTACTCAGACATGATAGCTTCCGCTTGTGCTTTGATTTGTATGCTCTGAATGTTGGGTCGTGAGACCCCCTGTTTGTAATATCTCGCTCCTCGGAGCCTAATGAATAAATTACTTGAGTCGTAGAGTCATGTTGTGATGCCATGTTGTATTTGCACATATCGAGCATATTGTGTGTATGTTATTGAAATGCTTGGTATGTGTGGGATCTGACTATCTAGTTGTTTATCCTTAGTAGCCTCTCTTACCAGGAAATGTCTCCTAGTGTTTCCACCGAGCCATGGTAGCTTGCTACTGCTCCGGAACACTTAGGCTGGCCGGCATGTGTCCTTCTTCGTTCCTGTGTCTGTCCCTTCGGGGAAATGTCACGCATTGAGTACCGGAGGCCTGTTAGCCCACTACTGCCCGGTTTACCGGAGTCCTGCTAGCCCAGTGCTACAGCCCGGACCCACTTGCTGATGACCGACATGTTCGATGCTGGGTCATGAATGCCTGTCCCTGTAAGTCTGTGCCACTTTGGGTTTACGACTAGCCATGTCAGCCCGGGCTCCTTATCATATGGGTGCTAGCGACACTATCATATACGTGTGCCAAAAGGCGCAAACGGTCCCGGGCAAAGGTAAGGCGACACCCGTGGGAATACCGTGCATGAGGCCGCAAAGTGATATGAGGTGTTACATGCTAGACCTATGTGGCATCGAGTCGGGGTCCTGACAGAGCCCGTGACGCAAGCCATGACGATCGAGATCAGGCGGGCGCCGGCCTGTGCAGTGTCCTTGTTTCCCCTTCGGTGCAAAGGGAACAAGCACAGTCCAAGGCATCGGGCAAAGGTTACCATTCCGGTGCAACAAGACCAAGACTGGCAGAGCAGCAAGACGGAGGTCACCGTGGAGCCCAAGACGGCGTCATCACCAGTGCTTTTTGCAGCCGAAGACCACCTTTGGTCAGGATAACTTGTACTAGATGTCCCCCTTCAAAATGGCCAATTGGTGGCGCCCTTCCCGCTCATTATTTGGGAAGCGGACCAGGGCCTCTATAAATAGGACTAGCCCCCGAAAAGAAAAAGGGGAGAGGGAAGAGAAAGAGAGAAAGAGAGATCCGTACCAACTAGAACACACCGCACCATCTCAAGAACACCTCTCACGAGGCCGTTCTTCCCCTCTATTGTTCTTCATCGGCCCCTGAGGCAATCCACTACACCACACACTGGAGTAGGGTATTACACCACATCGGTGGCCCGAACCAGTATAAACCTCGTGTGCTTTGTGTGTTCTTCTTTCCAGCCTAGATTTCTTGCGAGCCATAGAAGCGCGATTCGGTAGGGGAAAGATCTCCGTGCGCACCCCAGAGTTCAAACCTTAAGGGTCTGCTGGAACCCGAAATCTGACAGCTATCTATGATGATTATTGTGATGACTTGTATGCTATAAAGAATAATGATATCCATGAAACTTGTCATCATGATTTTAGTTTTCAATTGGATTATGCCTCACATGATAATTATTTTGTTGAGTTTGCTCCCACTATTATTCATGAGAAGAATTTTGCTTGTGTGGAGAGTAATAAAATTTCTATGCTTGTAGATAATGAAAAGAATGACTTAGGTGCTGGCTATATTGTTGAATTCATTCATGATGCTACTGAAAATTATTATGAGGGAGGAACTTATGCTTGTAGGAATTGCAATAATATCAAGTTTCCTCTCTATGTGCTTAAAGTTTTGAAGTTATGCTTGTTTTGCCCTCCTATGCTAGTTGATTATTGTTCCCATAAGTTGTTTGCTCACAAAATCTCTATGCATAGGAAGTGGGTTAGACTTAAATGTGCTAGTCATATTCTTCATGATGCTCTCTTTATGTTACAATTCTTATCTTTTATGTGAGCATCGTTGAAATCATCATGCCTAGCTAGGGGCATTAAACGATATCGCTTGTTGGGAGGCCACCCAATTTTATTTTTGTTCCTTGCTTTTTGTTCCCGTTTAGTAATAAATGATTCGTCTAGACATCTATTTAGATGTGGTTTTATGCTTTAATTAGTGTTTGTGCCAAGTAGAACCTTTGGGAAGACTTGGGGAAAGTCGTTGTGATCATGCTGTAAAAAAAAGAAACTTTAGCGCTCACGAGATTAGCTGCCATTTTTTATTGGAGAGTGCTATTTAGTTAATTATTTTTGCAGATGATTAATATATAAATTACTCACGTCCAGAAATTTATTTCATAATTTTTGGGGTTCCATAAGTATACGTTTGACACAGATTACTACAGACTGTTCTGTTTTTGACAGATTCTGTTTTTCGTGTGTTGTTTGCTTATTTTAATGAATCTATGGCTAGTAAAAGAGTTTATAAACCATAGAGAAATTTTAATACAGTAGTTTTAACACCAATATAAATCAATAATGAGTTCATTAAAGTACCTTGAAGTGGTGTTTTCTTTTTTTTCGCTAACGGAGCTCACGAGATTTTGTATTTTGAGTTTTGTGTTGTGAAGTTTTCATGTTTTGGGTTAAGTTTTGATGGATTATGGAACAAGGAGTGGCAAGAGCCTAAGCTTGGGGATGCCCAAGGCACCCCAAGGTAATATTAAAGTACAACCAAAAGCCTAAGCTTGGGGATGCCCCGGAAGGCATACCCTCTTTCGTCTTCGTTCATCGGTAACTTTACCCAGAGCTATATTTTTATTTACCACATGATATGTGTTTTGCTTGGAGCGTCATTTTATTTTATTTAGTTTTGCTTGCTGTTTGAATAAAAATACCAAGATCTGAAATTCTTAAATGTTAGAGAGTCTTCACATAGTTGCATAATTATTCGACTACTCATTGATCTTCACTTATATCTTTTGGAGTAGTTTGTCATTTGCTCTAGTGCTTCACTTATATATTTTTACAGCACGATGGTGGTTTTTATTTTATACAAATAGATGAACTCTCATGCATCACTTATATTATTTTGAGAGTCTTAACAGCATGGTAATTTGCTTTGGTTAAGAATTTAGTCCTAATATGATGGGCATCCAAGAGGGATAGAATAAAAACTATCATATAAAGTGCATTGAATACTATGAGAAGTTTGATACTTGATAATTGTTTTGAGATATGGAGATGGTGATATTAGAGTCATGCTAGTTGAGTAGTTGTGAATTTGAGAAATACTTGTGTTGAAGTTTGTGATTCCCGTAGCATGCACGTATGGTGAACCGTTATGTGACGAAGTCGGAGCATGATTTATTTATTGATTGTCTTCCTTATGAGTGGCGGTCGGGGACGAGCGATGGTCTTTTCCTACCAATCTACCCCCCTAGGAGCATGCGCGTAATACTTTGTTTCGATAACTAATAGATTTTTGCAATAAGTATGTGAGTTCTTTATGACTAATGTTGAGTCCATGGATTATACGCACTCTCACCCTTCCACCATTGCTAGCCTCTCTAATACCACACACCTTTCGCCGGTATCATACACCCACCATATACCTTCCTCCAAACAGCCACCATACATACCTATCATGGCATTTCCATAGCCATTTCGAGATATATTGCCATGCAACTTACCATTGTTCCATTTATTATGACACGCTCCATCATTGTCATATTGCTTTGCATGATCATGTAGTTGACATCGTATTTGTGGCAAAGCCACCGTTCATAATTCTTCCATACATGTCACTCTTGATTCATTGCACATCCCGGTACACCGCCGGAGGCATTCACATAGAGTCATTTTTTGTTCTAGTATCGAGTTGTAATCATTGAGTTGTCAATAAATAGAAGTGTGATGATCATCATTCATAGAGTATTGTCCCAAAAAAAGTGAAAGGCCAAAAAAAGAAGGCCCAAAAAAGGGACAATACTACTATCCTTTTTCCGCACTTGTGCTTCAAAGTAGCACCATGATCTTCATGATAGATAGTCTCCTATGTTATCACTTTCATATACTAGTGGGAATTTTTCATTATAGAACTTGGCTTGTATATTCCAATGATGGGCTTCCTCAAAATGCCCTAGGTCTTCGTGAGCAAGCGATTTGGATGCACACCCACTTAGTTCCTTTTGTTGAGCTTTCATATACTTATAGCTCTAGTGCATCTGTTGCATGGCAATCCCTACTCACTCACATTGATATCTATTAATGGGCATCTCCATTGCCCGTTGATACGCCTAGTTGATGTGAGACTATCTTCTCCCTTTTTGTCTTCTCCACAACCATCATTCTATTCCACATATAGTGCTATGTCCATGGCTCACGCTCATGTATTGCGTGAAGATTGAAAAGGTTTGAGAACACCAAAAGTATGAAACAATTGCTTGGCTTGTCATCGGGGTTGTGCATGATTTAAACACTTTGTGTGGTGAAGATGGAGCATAGCCAGACTATATGATTTTGTAGGGATAACTTTCTTTGGCCATGTTATTTTGAACATACATAGTTGCTTAGTTAGTATGCTTTTGTCTTGAATCTTATGGATCTAAATATTCTTGCCACAATAGAGAAGATTACATTGATAAATATGTTAGGTAGCATTCCACAACAAAAATTCTATTTTTATCATTTACCTACTTGAGGACGAGCATGAATTAAGCTTGGGGATGCTGATACGTCTCCAATGTATCTATACTTTTTTATTGTTCCATGCTATTATGTTATCTGTTTTGGATGTTTATGGGCTTTATTATGCACTTTTATATTATTTTTGGCACTAACCTATTAACTCAAAGCCCAGTGCGAGTTTCTGTTTTTCCTTGTTTAGAGTATCGCAGAAAAGGAAAATCAAACGGAGTCCAATTGACCTGAAACTTCACGGAACTTATTTTTGGACCAGAAGAAGCCCACGAAGTATCAGAGATGGACCAGGAGAGTCCCGGGCTGCCCACGAGGGTGGGGGGCGCACCCACCCCCTGGGCGCGCCCCCTGCCTTGTCGACAGACCGGAGATCCACCGATGTACTTCTTCCTCCTATATATACCCATATACCCTAAAAACTTTGGAGAGCACAATAGATCGGCAGTTCCGCTGCCGGAAGCCTCCATAGCCACCAAAAGAGAATCTAGACTCGTTCCGGCACCCTGCCGGAGGGGGGAACCCTCACCGGTGGCCATCTTAATCATCCCTGCGCTCTCCCTAACGAGGTGGGAGTAGTTCACCCTCGGGGCTGAGGCTATGTACGAGTAGCTATGTGTTTGATCTCTCTCTCTCTCTCTCTCGTGTTATTGAGGTGATACGATCTTGATGTATTGCGAGCTTTGCTACTATTGTTGGATCTTATGATGCTTCTCCCCCTCTACTCTCTTGTAATGGATTGAGTTTTCCCTTTGAAGTTATCTTATCGGATTGAGTCTTTAATGATTTGAGAACACTTGATGTATGTCTTGCGTGGGATACCCGTGGTGACAATGGGGTATTCTATTGATCCACTTGATGTATGTTTTGGTGATCAAGTTGCGGGTTCCTCCCATGAACCTATGCATAGGGGTTGGCACACATTTTCGTCTTGATTCTCTAGTAGAAACTTTGGGGCACTCTTTGAAGTACTTTGTGTTTGTTTGAATAGATGAATATGAGATTGTGTGATGCATATCGTATAATCATACCCACGGGTACTTGACGTGACATTGGAGTATCTAGGTGACATTAGGGTTTTGGTTGATTTGTGTCTTAAGGTGTTATTTTAGTACGAACTCTATGATAAATTGAATGGAAAGAATAGCTTCATGTTATTTCACTACGGATTCTTCAATAGATCGATCAGAAAGGATAACTTTGAGGTGGTTTCGTACCCTACCATAATCTCTTCGTTTGTTCTCCGCTATTAGTGACTTTAGAGTGACTCTTTGTTGCATGTTGAGGGATAGTTATATGATCCAATTATGTTATTATTGTTGAGAGAACTTGCACTAGTGATTGTATGAACCCAAGGCCTTGTTTCAACGCATTGCAATACTTTCCGCGTCCTGGGAACGGGGGTCCCCAGACTTGCTTGCCTGCGGCCCGCGGCATGGCTGAGCCAGCAGGCCGTACGACCCATCTTCACCTACAAGGCATCCAAGACCCTCGCGAGGAGGACGACACGAGACCTCCTTTGGAGCGGCCTAGCCAGGCAGGCTCACGAGGAGCGGAGATTTCAAGGCGAGGCGAACCTCACGAGGCTCTCGTGACATGAGCCATGACGATCGACACTAGGCGGGCGCCAGGCGGGCGCCAGCGCGCGCAGCGTCCTTGTTTCCTATTTGGTGCTAAGGAAACTAGTGCAAGCGAGGAGTACCGAGGCATCAGGCAAAGGTTGCCATTTTGGTGCAACAATACCAAGACCAGAAGGACGACAAGATGGAGGCCATCGTGGAGCCCAAGACGGCGTCACCACCAGAGCATTTCGCAGGTGCAGACCACCTTTTGTCAGGATGGCTTTTACTAGCTGTCCCCTTCAAATTAGCCCGCTATTGTTGGCTTCCTTCCCGCTCAATATTTGGGAAGAGGACCAGGGCCTCTATAAGTAGGACTAGCCACCATCGGGGGTGGGGAGACGGCATCTTAGATCACTCTCTCATCCACACAAATTAGCCACGCACAACAACACCTCAACCTCAGGAGACTGTTCTTCCCCTTTTATTGTTCATCATCAGCCCAAGAGGCAATCCACCACCACCACACTGGAGTAGGGTGTTACACCACAATGGTGGCCCGAACCAGTATAAATCCCGTGTCTTTCTGTGTTGCGAGTTCGTTGAGTTTGTCCGCGAGATCTTAGCGAGCTAGGGCGTAGATCGGTAGGAAGGAAAGACTTCATGCGCACCCCGGTGTTCGAACCTTAAGGGTTTGCTAGAACCCCACATCCGACATTTGGCGCGCCAGGTAGGGGTGTGCCGAAGCTTTCCTTCCGTCAGTTCGTCGCTCCACCGCTCCATCGTCTTCATGGCGCATGCTCACCGCGCTCGAGCTAAGCGCTAGGCTTCTATCACCGCCCGCGTTGCTCAGATAACCCCCATCGGCGGGCCACCATGTCGTTCTCCATCTCCCGCCGCCAACGCTGCCACCAGCCCAGTGGGGAACGAGCAGCAAGCGTCTTTGCTGCATCCTTCAGTGTGGCAGGATGGCCGCACCGCCACTCCATCGCTGGCCCCAGCCGGTTCTTCGTCTCACGCACACCACGCTCCCATGGAGGCGCGGGCCGCACTCCTCTCTGCAAACAAGCTCCTGCGCTACCGCCCAGTCGACGACCTCTACGAGGAGTAGCTCACCGCGTCACCGAGCTCGTCCGCGTCGTAGGGGGCTCCCCGGCGCCTTCCCTCTCTCGGCCTCACCCTCAGCCAGCCACGGGCGATGAGGCCCGAGGCACGCCTCCACCACCCCAGCCCAAAGCCGGTGCCTTGGCACCAAGGCGTGCGGCCTCGTGATGCGATCCACCACGACCGGTGCCCACGCACGAAGAGAGAAGCTGCCAAGAAATCCCACGGCCGTGAGAAGCTGCACCCACGCTTCCCGTGCCGCCTCGTCAAGACCGCGCGCCGCTTGCGGCGGCGCCGCGGACCTCGACAAGACCAAGCTCCACCTCCGATGTGGGCCCCAGTAACCATGGCCGGCTACCGCGCCTTCACCCCCGAGCTCCGCAGCGTCGCATGGGCAGGCAAGTTCAGGCCGGATCTGCCTCCTCGCTACGACGGCACCACCGACCCCGTAGTGTTCCTGCAGCTCTACAAACTGAGCATCGAAGCAGCCAACGGTGATGAGAAAGTCATGGCGAACTGGTTTCTCATGGCTCTCAAGGATGCGGCCCGCACCTGGCTCCTGAACTTGCAACACGGCTCGATCTCCTCCTGGGACGATATGCGTGAACGCTTCGTCGCCAACTTCTAGGGCACTCGCGACTGCCCGCCGGCCGCGACCAACCTGTGCCGCATCGAGCAACAACCAGGGGAGACCCTCCAGAAATACATCCAACGCTTCAACAACACCCGCTTCAAGATCCCCAAGGTCATGGATGAGGCCATCATCTCCGCGTTCTCCGACGGCGTCCGTGATGTCAAGATGAAGGAAGAGCTCGCCATCCACGAGGAGCTCTGCACGTCTCAGGAGCTGTTGAACCTGGAGACCAAGTGCACAAGAGCTGAGGAGGGGCGCCTTTCCCTCCTTGAGCTGCCAGCCACATGCATAGAGGAGAAGAAAGCCAAGGCCAAGGACGTGAAGCACAAGGAAGCGGTAGTGCTAGCTGTGGAGCCCGACACCAAATGGGGCAGAGATCAGCCCGAGTCATCCAAGAATAGCTGACAGTTCTGCGCCTTGCACAAACCGAACACCCACAACACCAGCGACCGCCAAGAGCTCCGAGCCCTACACGAGGGACGCTACGGTCGACGCCCCGAGCGTGCCGACCAGGGCTACGACCATGGACGAGGACGTGGAGGCGGACATTGGGACGATCGCGGCCCGCGCCAGGAATGGCGCGACAGGCCTCGTGAGGACCACTGGTAGGACCATCCTCCCGAGGGGCCCTGGAGGGACCAGCCTCATGAGGATCGCCCCCAAGGCAACACCGGTCTTCCTCCACTGCCGCCACCAAGAAGGAACGACGGCCATCATCAGGACGAGGGGGCTGGGTGCTTCCAGGAGCCACATGCAATCGCCTGCATCTTGGACGGTGCCCAGGCCCCATCCTCTCAGCGCATCTTCAAACGATTCGCTCGCGAGGTGAACGCGGCGCTCCCCAAGCTTGAGGCCGCGCGCCCGCTCAAGTGGTCCCAGTACACCATCACTTTCAACTCGGCAGATTAGCTCAAGTGCACGGCCACCTCCTGCGTCCTCCCAATGTTGTGTTACCTAGTCATCAGCAATGTGCAGGTTTCAAAGACTCTGATCGACAGCGGTGCATGACTCAATGTCCTGTCCGTTGACACTTTCGACAACCTCCAAGTGCCATATGAGCAGCTCCAGCCTACCAAAGCTTTCTCGGGAGTGACCGACGGCTCCACCACACCGATAGGCAGGTCCGCCTGCCTGTCACCTTCGGCACATGCGACAACTACTGCACTGAGCTCATCGACTTCGACGTCGCGCACATCCGCCTGCCATACAACACCATCCTTGGGTATCCGGCCCTGGCGAGGTTAATGGAGGTCACCCACCACGGCTACAACGTCCTCAAGATGCCTGGAAGTGGTGGGGTCATCACGGTCCCGTGTGAAGAGAGGAATGAGGTGTGCTCCCTCGAGCGTGCCTTCCAAGCTGCAGCAATCGACGACCCCGACAGCAGAAGTGAGGGTCCTCCGGAGGCCATTCCCAAGAAGAAGCAGCCGCGCCACGCAGGACCTCAGGAGGATGGCGTCGCAGCAGGAGCCTCGTCAGGATCAGCGTCCGTCCCAGGGGCGCCTCCCTCCATCGCATAGGAAGGCGCGCCCGGTGCCCTCCTCGGGCAGGGCTCGGGGCCTCTCTTTTGGAGGGCCTCAGACCTTGCCCACCTCATGAGGGAGGTTCTTGGGTACCACTTGGAGGCATGCTACGCGACATGTTTTCCTCAGGAGAACATCAGGCAAGGGGTGCCCACCACTCAGGAGTTCATCACCAAGACCACACAGGAACTGCAAGATGCAAGAGCCATGTGCGGCGATAGCCGCTCACAGGGCACGGCTCACCACCTAGGCGAGGGTGTCGAGCTGTGTGTCTGCATTGACATTCCAGGGCTCAACAGGGCCGCGTCTCAGGAGCGTTTCTGGCCTTCACATGTGGGCCGTTGCGGAGGCCCGCCACACAGCTACGTTCTGATGCCCCTCGGCTTGCCAAGCGTGGCATCGGCCTATCAGCGCGCCATGCCGCGTGACCTGGCGTCTCAAGAGGCCAGGTACCACGTCGTCCTGGAGGGAATAGAGACAGTCTTCAGGGAGCCTCCTGAGCCCCCAGAACCTCCCGAGGCTCAGGGCTCCGGTGGCTCATGAGGAGTCATTTCTTCGACGCACGCCTTCAGCTGCACCAACTCTACTTCAGCTACAGAACCAGGTGACATCTTCCAAGCTCGTTAAGCTTGAAGCGCCCCTTGTGCTGCATCATTCCCAGGTCGTGTGGGTTCGTCCCTACGGCATGCATCCCATTTGCTTATGTCTTTAGCTTACCTTGCTGGGGGGCCCCTCGGGCTGCATCATCCCTAAGCCCCTCAGGCCGGACCTAGTGGCATGTATCTTCCTGCATTTACCCAAGCTGATATGCCTTCCCTGCTTAACCTGCCTACGATCATCATCTGCTTGATCATCACCTCCCACAGGGCCTCCTCACAGGCACGATGCTGGTGCATGGGTCCGTCCCTGCCACGTCGAGAAACCTGAGCGGTCGAGCTCTAGCTCGCAGCACGCCCCGCGCACGTCACCTCACCAGGCCCTCAGTGCCTTCATTTTATCTAGACCAACCAACGGCAGGCTGACGGCTAAAACGGCAAACCCTGTTCTTCTTGTGCCTGTTCACAGGGATCCCGCGGGAAGGATATCAGGCGGCACCGCAAGTGTCCTTTTCTCTCGTGCAATTTGCTTGCGCGTTAAAAGGGGGGCTCCTGAGCATCGCGACTCAGGAGCTCTTACTGGCTCTCCAGCCCTCACCCATGGCCTTGACCACGGCATTGCGACCTGGCATACCAGCGGCGGCTGAGCTCCCACGAGGGCCGGGACCTGAGGACGTAGAGCACTAAGGAGAGCATGGGAGGAGGGAAACTTGTATGGGCCGGCCAGGCTATGCCGCACAAGTTGGCGCGCAGCCCCAGTGCAACGTCAGGAATCGTCATGAAGTTCGCAAGATAAGTCTCACCCTCAGATCGGCTAAATGTCTGGGCCTTATGGACACTCACGCCTTGCCGCAATCCCGTTGTGGCCACGTCAACTCTCTTTCTTCCCAAACCATGGCCGCTTGAGCGCTAAGGGGGACCTCCCGAGAATCGCACCTCAGGGGCTCTTACTGGACCTTGGGCCGCACACCTCCTGGCCTTGACTACGGCACGCGACCTGGCATACCAGCGACGGCTATAGCCTGCCTGGGGACCGGGACCTATTGGCGTAGAGCAACAATCTATCACGAGGAAAGAAAGGGGGGACCGAGCCTTAACGGGACGCGCATTCATCAACTCTTCATAACACGGAAGAAAAGCACAAAAGACATTACAGACCCTTACATGCCACCACGGGGCGCTTCATGATTCTTCGCAGGAAACAAAAGCTAAAACTGAGGAGGATCCTATCTACACCCCCCGTGGCAGACGCCATCATCAACAGTGGGCCACAGGAGGCCGGTGCCAACCCCATCCAGATCGGCGGCGGCGGCCGGACGCGGCAGAACTGCTCCGAGCGCGGCGAGAGTTCAGGGGCACGTAGCTGTCGTCGCTCGTCTCCAGAGTCTCGTAGAGCTCAGGGGAGCTGCTGGACTCCCAAGGGCTACTGCTGCTGGAGTGGTCACGAGCGGAGCGCGCATCAGCCTCACGCCCCTCTCCAGAGCAGCACTCCAGGCGGCGGCCCTCGACATCGAAGCCCTTGAAGAAGAGCGTGGAGATGCCTTCGTACTCAAGATGGATCGCAAGGGCGCCCCTCACATGGCAGACCCGCGCGATCTCGCCCCAGGCACGGGTCATGAAGATCTTGCCGGAGGGGACCACTTCGATCTCCACTCCAGTCGCAGGAGCACCGCTGTCGGAGTAATGGGCCACGGGTAGGCCAACTCGAGCCCCATAACCTTTCAAGACATCGGGGCAGGCTGTGCCCCTCAAGACCACAGGGCAAAGAGCCGCCTCCTGGGGAGTCTACGGCAAGGCGGCCGACTGCCCGCTCACCGCTGAGTCCCAGGGGCGACTTCCAGAGAAGCCGGCTTTGGGGAGTCGGCCGGCGACTCCAACAAACCGTGACCTCACCGAGGGGGACGGGGCAGGGGCGTGGCTACAATGAAGCCCACTCCCCGCCCCTTACCAAGGGCAGGCATGGCTACAGCACGCCGTACTTGGGAAGATCTCCCTGCGGCGTGGCACTGTTGCCCGGCCGGCCCTGACATCAGCACCATTGTACCTGGTCCTACGCCCACGACGGATTGTCTGTATGGCCTGGAGGCAGCGGGGCCCACCAGTCAGCGAGACCTCGGGAGACGGCGGGAGAGCCACCAGTCGGACCCATCGGGAGTCGGCCCGGGGGAGTCGGCCGAGCCCTCCCCCGAGGCCCACGTGCCATTAATGAAGAAGAGATGGGGAGTGGCCACAGTGATCGCCCGCCAGGCGACGGGGCTGTTGCCACGACCCCATGACCAAGCTTGCGTTATCAGGAGCACGGCTACAGTAATCAGCAGCCGGCAAGACCCGCCCGCGGCGGACGCGGCCTGTCGGCTCCATAACAGACCAGTCGGCAGGCCCCAGTAGTCGGCGGAGAAGTCGGAGGTCGGAGGCATTGACGGCTGGGCCCGCGCCCAGTAGAATTACCCTTGTACCCTTGGGGGGTAGGCCTATATAAACCCCCCAGGGCACCCATGCAAAGAGTTGGATCCCAGTAGTTCTACACCACACCAGATAGAAGGAGAGAGCTAGCCTTGCCCTCTTCTACCACCAGACGCAACTCAAGGAGCAACTGTGTAAACACTTGACCATAGTGATCATGCGCAGACCCCGCAGAGCAGTAGTAGGGGTATTATCTCCCCGGAGAGCCCCGAAGCTGGGTAAGATTCGCCGGCGTGCATGTCTTCAGCTCATCCCGTTTCCAGACACCGGCGACGTTCTACTCGTCCCCACGATGATAAGCCATCCGTTGGCATATGTCGCACCAAACCCCCGACATTTGGCGCCCACCATGGGGCCTGGTGCACTGCCGTCCGGAGATCTGTTATGGACGGGAACCCTTTTCCTCCCTGGCAAGCGCAGCCAGCCAGGCACGCCAGATGAAGTTTGCGTCGACGCGCTGCGCGGCGTTGAGATCGCCTGCGCAGCCAGCTCCTTGGCCAAACTTGTCGGCAAGGTCCGCCTCTCCGACAAACCTGCGTCCGACGCAGGCGCAGGCGGCCCGAAAACCTCCTCGTGGGCCTCCTCAATCAACTCCACCTTTCCGGCAAGCCTGCCGTAGACTTGGAGTCTGTAGGCTCCACCAACCCGATGCTGGTCGACTCCGACACCGCGTCGGTCGACGCGTTCCCCACCAACATGGTGGTCTACGACAAACCTCTCCCCCACGCGGAGAGCGATGGAAGCACCGTCACTGAGGTGCTGGTCATCAGTCATGACGAGTTCCCTGGCGAAGGGGCGCCCGACTCACTCGGCGCGGCGCTGCAAGATCTAGCTGCGCCCATTCCGGAAGATGCTGACGCAGAGACGTTAGAAGCGCGCCGCCTTCAGCTTGTTGAAGGCGCGAAGAAGCTGGCCAGCATGAGACGCTTGTCAGAAGCTTACCAGCGGGAGATGGATCGCGCTGTTGGCGGCTCGCCGGCCCCGACAGGTCCCAGCCGCCTTGGCGCGGTTCAGCAGCGCGGCGTAGCCATCGCCAGCCTGTTTGGGGCTAGCCGCCCCATGTATGCCATGCCAGCGGAGAACATTCGAGCCGCCCAGGCAGCGGCGGATGAGCTGGACAATTTCGAGGGCGAAGAGCGCCGCCTCATGATGGAGCGAGTCCAGCGGCTCCTCGACGCGGCCGCCGCGCAGAACAAGGCCGGATGCCGCACGGAGGCGCCGCAGCGGCCAAACGACGACCCACACCAAGATCAAGGCACGACGTCTCGGACGCCGACTGGCGGTGCCCGAGGAAGAAAGGACAAGGAGCCGGCTGTCAGCCACAGTCGGACTCGGATTACCATAGAGCGCGACCGAGATGTCCGCCCGAGAGCAGTGGAACAACGGGACGACTGTCCGCCTCCCCCTCCCCGCAAGGAGAGGCAAGTCTCCCTGCCGCCTGTTGACCATCCAACTCTCGGTGACCGCCTTGGCCGCCGAGAGGGAGTTGGAGAGAATGACGCCCGCCACCGGATCGACCGACTTCACCGGTCCCTGGCGCTGGAGGAAGAAGACGAGCTGGGTCCGCCTTGTTTCGGGCCCCGCATTCGGGACGAGCCCTTTCCCAGAGGGTTCACGCTCCCAAGAGACACACCCAAGTATACCGGCTCCGTGAAACCGGAAGACTGGCTAGTCGACTACTCCACGGCTGTCAGCATAGCAAACGGCAACAAGCATGTCGCCGTAAAGTACGTTCCGCTCATGCTCCAGGGCACGGCCCGGACATGGCTGAACAGCCTAAAGCCCCGCAGCATCAACAGCTAGGTCGACTTCACCGAAGCGTTCGTCCGCAATTTCACTAGCACGTACAAGCGTCCTCCCAAGCCTCGTCAGCTCTCCTTGTGCGTGCAAGGTCTTGACGAGTCGACCCGCGACTACCTCACGCATTGGGCTGAGCTCTGGAACTCCTGCGAGGGTGTACACGAGGTGCAGGCCATCGAGTACTTCACAGCCGGGTGCCGAGAAGGCACCCTCCTCAAGCACAAGCTCCTCTACGACGAGCTAGAAACCCTCGACGAGCTGCTGATCATAGCGGACAAGTACGCTACGGCCGACTCCTCCATGAAGATGGAAATTCAAATCAGCACGGCTAGCAAAGTAGCTCCTCAGGCTCCAAGAACTCCAGCCGCAGACGCCGGCCAGCGACAACAGCAGGGCGACAACAAGCGCAAGGCCCCGCAGCCGGCTTCCAGCAGCCGGCAGGTCGTGACCGTTGAAGCCCAGCAGCCAGAAGAGCAGCCTCCGCCCAAGCGACAGAAAGGCGGCAAGCCGAACTGGTTGCCGGCCTTCTCCTACGAGCAGACCTTGGATGGACCTTGCAAGTTCCACAGCGGCGCGAAGCCGTCGAATCACACCACCCGGAAGTGCCACTGGCTCACCAAAATCGCCAAGGGAGACGGCCTCCTGCCACCCCCGCCTGCTGGGCAGCCGCCTCCGCCCCAGCAGCCGGCAGTCAGGCCAGTCGGCGCAGTACAAGACGAATACCCTGAAGAGCATGGAGCCTACATGGTGTTCACCAGTGTGGCTGATGATCGACGCAGCAGGCGGCTGTAGCGACAAGAGGTGAACACAGTAGCCTCAGAGACGCCAGAGTTCATGCACTGGTCTGAGAGGCCCATCAGCTAGAGCAGGGCTGACCACCCAGAAGTGATGCCGAGTCCGGGCTCCTACGCCTTGGTCCTGGACGCCACCTTTGCCATGGACAAATGGGCCGCGCGTTTCTCGCGAGTTCTGATAGATGGAGGCAGCAGAATCAATATCCTGTACAAGGACACCATGGAGAAGTTAGGAATGAAGCAGAGACAGCTTCAGAACAGCCGGACTGTGTTCCACGGCATTGTTCTTGGGCTTTCCTGCTCACCAATCGGCAAGATCCTTATTGACGTCCTCTTTGGGGACAAAGATCACTTCCGAAGAGAGTATGTTTGGTTTGAGGTAGTGGACCTTGAGAGCCCATACCATGCGCTACTTGGCCGGCCCGCCTTGGCCAAGTTCATGGCGGTCCCCCACTACGCCTACCTCAAGATGAAGATGCCCAGCTCCAGGGGAATTCTGACTGTGGCCGGCGACTACCGGAAGTCGTCCGCTTGCGCGGCCGAGAGTAGTCGGCTGGCCGAGTCCCTGGTGATTGCAGCCGAGAAGCGACTCCTTGAGCGAGTTGTGTCGATGGCCGGCAAGCAGCCGGAGATATCGCCCGACCCGAAGGAGTCGGAAGCCGAAGATTCGTTCAAGCTGGCCAAAGAGACAAAGACGATACCCTTGGATCTGGAGCGCCCAGAGAGATACGCCGTCGTAGGTGCAAACCTCGACAGCAAATAGGAAGGCGAGCTCGTCGATTTCCTCCATGAGAATCGGGACATCTTCGCATGGTCTCCCAAGGACATGCCAGGTGTACCGACGGATTTCGCCGAGCACAATTTACACATCCGATCTGATGCAAAGCCGGTCAGGTAGCTCCTGCGCCGCTTATCAGAAGAGAAGAGAAGAGTTATCGGAGAAGAGATAGCCCGACTCCTAGCAGCCGGCTTCATTATGGAAGTTTTCTTCCCGGAGTGGCTGGCAAATCCGGTCCTGGTGCTAAAGAAGAACAAGCAATGGCGAATGTGTATTGACTACACGAGCCTCAACAAGGCCTGCCCCAAGGACCCATTTGCTCTACCAAGAATTGAACAGGTGATAGACTCCACAACCGGATGCGAGTTGTTGAGCTTCTTGGATGCATACTCAGGATATCACCAGATCAAGCTGAATCCGGCTGACAGATTAAAGACCGCCTTCATCACGCCATTTGGAGCATTCTGCTACCTCACCATGACGTTCGGCTTAAGGAATGCCGGCGCCACCTTTTAGCGTTGCGTGCAGAAGTGCCTCCTCAAGCAGCTCGGCAGGAACGCCCACGTTTACGTGGACGACGTGGTGGTGAAGACGGAAAAGCAAGGAACACTGCTGGAAGACCTCAAGGAGACCTTTCAGAACCTACGCCGGTTCCAAATCAAGCTCAACCCCGAGAAGTGTGTCTTCGGAGTACCAGCCGGCCAGCTGCTAGGTTTCCTGGTCTCTGAACGCGGCATAGAATGCAACCCAGTAAAAATTAAGGCCATTGAGAGAATGGAGGTACCTAGCCGACTGCTGGATGTGCAGAAGTTCACCGGCTGCTTGGCGTCCATCAGCCGATTCATCAGTCGGCTGGGCGAGAAAGCTCTCCCCTTATACCAACTCATGAAGAAGACCACTTTTTTTGAGTGGAACCATAAGGTGGACGAAGCTTTCCACCAGTTGAAGAAGATGCTGACTACTCCACCTGTCCTGGCAGCTCCGACTCCCAAGGAACCTATGCTCCTGTACATCGCCGCCACCAGCCGAGTAGTCAGCACAGTCATTGTAGTACAGCGCAAGGAGGAAGGCAAGGCGCTACCGGTCCAGAGACCAGTATATTATCGGAGCGAGGTACTGTCGACCTCCAAGCAGAACTACCCCCACTACTAGAAGATGTGCTATGGCGTGCACTTTGCTGCCAAGAAATTGAAGCCTTACTTTCAAGAGCATCCAATCACAGTGGTCTGCACGGCTCCACTTGCCGAGATCATCGGTAGCAGAGATGCCTCTGGTTGGGTGGCCAAGTGGGCCATAGAGCTGGCTCCTTACACCATCTACTACCAGCCCCGCACCGCTATCAAATCACAAGCACTGGCCGACTTCCTCGTCGACTGGGCCAAGACCCAGTACCTGCCTCCAGCGCCTGACTCCACCCATTGGTGGATGCACTTCGACGGCTCCAAGATGCGCACCGGCTTGGGAGCCGGCGTTGTCCTCACCTCTCCCAAAGGCGACAAGCTCAAATATGCACTGCAAATCCATTTTGCCGCCTGCAACAATGTGGCCGAGTACGAGGCGCTCATTCACGGGCTTCGGCTTGCCAAAGAGCTTGGCGTCCGCCGGATCTTGTGTTATGGTGACTCGGACTTAGTGGTCCAGTAGTCATCTGGCGACTGGGACGCGAAAGACGCAAACATGGTGAGCTACCGTTTCCTCGTGCAGCAACTCAACGGGTATTTCGAAGGGTGCGAGTTCCTCCATGTGCCAAGAAACGACAACGACCAAGCAGACGCCTTGGCATGAATCGGCTCTACCCGCCAAGCAATACCATCTGGTGTCGCCCTTCAATGCCTCCTCAAGCCGTCTGTCAAGCCTTCACCAGAATCAGACTCCATTTTTGTGCCGAATCCTCCCGAAGACGGCGGATCCGACTCCAGAGCTCTGGCAGTCGGAACGGGGACTTTGGCGGGCGACTTCAAAGCTGCCACAGTCGAGCCTGGCCTAGGGATTGCGGTGACGGACTCGAAGATTCCAGAACTCGGCCCAAGGACCGCGCTAGTCGGCCTGGGGACTTCATCAGCCCAGCAAGCGGCTGTTGACTCCAGCCCGCCGCCTCCCAGCCCAGCCGCCCTCGTCCAAGTCGTAGTTCTGGTAGTCGAAGAAATAGCAGCACCCTCATGGGCCCAGCCCATCCTCAAATTCCTGGTGAACAAAGAGCTACCAACTGATGAGACGTCAGCTCGGCAAGTACAACGCCGGGCGGCAGCCTATACCATAATCAACAGAGAGCTGGTCAGGCGCAGCGTCACTGGTGTCTACCAGCGCTGCGTAGAGCCAGAGCAAGGCCAGGCGATCCTCAAAGACATCCATCAAGGCGAATGCGGCCACCATGCGGCTTCAAGAGCACTCGCCGCCAAAGCTTTTCGGCTCTGTTTCTTTTGGCCAACTGCCTTGGAAGAGGCCAAGGAGTTGGTCCAAAAATGTAAAGGGTGCCAGAAGTTCAGCTTCAAGCCGCACCAGCCGGCTTCCGGGCTCAAGACCATCCCCATTGCTTGGCCTTTCGCAGTTTGGGGTCTAGACATGGTGGGACCATTCAAGACAGCACGAGGTGGTCTAACTCACCTACTTGTCGCAGTGGACAAGTTCACCAAGTGGGTGGAAATGAAGCCAATTAAGAAACTGAATGGTCCGACTGCCGTGACCTTCATCACTGATATCACAATTCGGTACGGCATACCACACAACATCATCACCGACAACGGCACAAATTTTGCCAAAGGTGCCTTGGCCCATTTCTGCGCAACACAGGGCATCCGACTGGACCTAGCGTCCGTCGCCCACCCGCAGTCAAATGGCCAAGTGGAGCGAGCAAATGGCCTCATCTTGTCTGGCATCAAGCCTTGATTCAGCGGCCCTGTGCCGCCTCCTCGCACCCACCCAATAGGTGCGGCGCTCGTCGCTTCGGCGTATGGAGCCGCCGAGCTGGCGGTGCCGGCTTCCAGGGGGCGGGGTGCCGAAGTCGCCTTCTCCAGACGACGGTGCGCTGGTGAGCCGACCTGGAGGATTAGCCTCGCCACGACCTCGTCTTCGGTCGGCGGCACCGGAGGGTCCACTGGCTGCTCGCCTTGCACGCCTTCAGACGGCGGCGGAGGCGGCGGCGGAACGTTCGCACCCGGAGTAGAGGGCTCGCCGCCTTCCCTCTCCTCGACGAGGTTCTCCCTGCCGGCTTCTCCAGTCTGCCCCGTGAACTCCGGGGGCAAAGGCGCAGAGTTCAGCAGGGTAACAAGCAAGGCCGACTGGCGGCATGTGGCTTCCTTAGCCTGCTGCTTCGCCACCGCGGCGGCTTAGGCCTCCGCTAGTTTTTTCTTAGCGGAGGCCTCCGCCCTGTCGGCCTCCGCCTTCTCCAGGCGGAGGGCTTCTTCTTCGTTGCGCTTCTCCTGCGCATTCCGGTCCGTCGCCTCCCGGAGGTCGGCAGCGGGGTCTATCCGCCGAGTGGTGGCGGGCGTCTCCGCGGACTCCATGACGGAGCCGGCGGTGACCCGCTCAAGAGAGAGGGGAGCCCTGAAGAAAGAGGGGCGAGCAGGGACTCAGACAAAACACGAAGAAATAATAAACTTTGAAGACAGAATACTTACGCAGAGATCAACGGCGACTTCTTCACTTCCTTACGGAAGCGGATGGCCTTCGCGGCTGCCTCGTCCCGCCGGGTCGCCGCAGCCGAGCCCTTGAGCTTCTTCGGCCGGCTGCCGAACAAAGTCGGCACAGCCCGGCGCTTCTTCCCGCCGCCTGGAGCGCCTGACGTGGTAGAAGAGCCCGCGCCCGGCTGCCTGGCTCCTGGCCGATGGCGAGGGGCGACTCCTCCCTCGACGTCGTCTTTAGCCTAGTCGGCGAAGGTAGCCGAGGGCCTGAAGTTGCCTGTCGTCCCTCCTCCTCCCTCGGTGTCGTCTTCCAGAGCCGCCGCCCCCAGATCGGGGTCATCGACGTCGCTGTCCGCCCGGTCGGCGACAAACTCACGGGCCGGCCCCGAGGTGTCGGCTGGTGGGTGAAGAAGGGGATTCTAACCAAAGCCGACTGATCAGAACAAAACTCGGCAAGAAGAAGACAATCCAAAGAACGAAAAGAAAGGCAACTCACCACAGGCGGCGGGTTGGCGCGAGAGTATGGCTCCTTGCCGAATCGCCAGTCCTCCGGGAGCCTGCTATCCGAGAGGTAGTTCACCATAAGGGCCACCTCTTCGTGAGGCATGTCCTTGGTGCACATCCGACTCGGGTCGCGGCCCCCGCTCATCTGGCATATCATGTGAGGGCGGCCCTGGAGTGGGAGAACTCGACGCGAGACGAAGGCGGCCAGCAGGTCCGGACCAGTCAGACCCTCCGACTGCGTCAGCACTCGGAGTTGCGTGATGGCGCCGGCTCCCGCAGGCGTCAGTGACCTGGCCCGGTACGACCAGTTGGGCAGTCTGCCAGCTGGCGGACCGGCTTCGAAAGCCGGTAGATTGACCCAGTCGCCCCTCGTGGCGATGTTCCTGACGTAGAAGTAGGACCTCTGCCACATCTTCACTGACTTCAACAGCGAGATGGAGGGGAAGTGGTTGTCGGCTCCTGTCCTTCACACGGCGATGAAGGTGCCGCACTGAGCCGGCACGCCCGCGGCTTGGGTGCCGAGCTTGGAGAAGAAGAACTCCCCCAGAGCTCAAGGGTGGGGAGGACTCCGAGGAAGCCTTCGCACAGAGCCACGAAGGTGGACAGTAGCACCACTGTGTTGGGGGTGAGGTGGTGCGGCTGGAGGCCGTAGAACTCCATGAACGACCGGAAAAAGCTGCTCGCCGGCAGCCCCAGCCCGCGCAGGCTTTGCAAGCGGAAGATGACTCGCTCGCCCTCCTGCGGGGCGGGGGAAATCTCCCCCGCCGGCGCAAGATGCACCCGCACGCGATCTTCGTCGGGAAGTCGATGGGTCCGGCGGAGGAACTCGATATGGTCTTCGTGGACTTCGGAGCCGTCCCAGGTGGCGGAGCGCACTGGGGGAGGCGCGGCGGCGGAGGAAGAACTCATCACGAGCTATCACCACAACGTTCACCGGAGCCTGGGCATGCGGCGGAGCGAGAAGAGAAGAGGAAGCAGGAGAGCGAGGAGCTGCGAGGAGGAAGAAAGCAAGGGGTAGTGGGAAGGAGGGGCGCGCGTGCCCCCCTCTTCCCCCTACTTATAGCCCCATGGGCTGCGAAGCCGAGTGGGCGGACGTGGGGATTTACTGCGCCCGGAACCCCACGACCCCCACGATCCACGTAAAGTTACTGCGCGCAGTAACTTCACGGGAATCCCAACCGTCCACCGCGGCCGCAGCGGATCCGCTCGGGCGCCGAGGCACGGTAGTGGCGGGCCCCGCCTACGGGCCTGTCCCGTCGCGCGCGTGGGATGGCAGGACGGCCTGGGCACGTGCCCTCGCGTGACAGGCCAAGAACGGGCGGCGGCCTGGAAGCTTAGCTAGCACGCCACTTGAAATCACGCCGTGACGTTCGAACTACTGAGCAAGTCGGAATTGAGTGAGTCCGAGTTAGGCGAGTCCGACTCCTTCTAGTCAGCCCGGCAGAAGTCAATCAAGACCATGTGTTGAGCACCCGGAAAGGGAAACTGCTGAGGCTTCTCGGCCGATCGTCCGCGTCGCCTCACCAGCTTCGGGGACTACTGTCGGAGTAATGGGCGACAGGTAGGCCAACCCGAGCCCCATAACATTTCAAGACATCGGGGCAGGCTACGCCCCTCAAGACCACAGGGCGAAGAGCCGCCTCCTGGGGAGTCTACGGCAAGGCGGCCGACTGCCCGCTCACGGCCGAGTCCTAGGGGCGACTTCCAGAGAAGCCGACTTTGGGGAGTCGGCCGGCGACTCCAACAAACCGTGACCTCACCGAGGGGGACGGGGCAGGGGCGTGGCTACAATGAAGCCCACTCCCCACCCCTTACCAAGGGCAGGCATGGCTACAGCACGCCGTACTTGGGAAGATCTCCCTACGGCGTGGCACTATTGCCCGGCCGGCCCTGACATCAGCACCACTGTACCTGGTCCTGCGCCCACGACGGCTTGTCTGTACGGCCTGGAGGCAGCGGGGCCCACCAGTCAGCGAGACCTCGGGAGACGGCGGGAGAACCACCAGTCGGACCTGTCGGGAGTCAGCCCAGGGGAGTCGGCCGAGCCCTCCACCGAGGCCCACGCGCCATTAATCAAGAAGAGATGGGGAGTGGCCACAGTGATCGCCCGCCAGGCGCCGGGGCTGTTGCCACGACCCCATGACCAAGCTTGCGTCATCAGGAGCACGGTTACAGTAATCAGCAGCCGGCAAGACCCACCCGCAACGGACGCGGCCTGTCGGCTCCATACCAGACCAGTCGGTGGGGCCCACCAGTCGGCGGGCCCCAGCAGTCGGCGGAGAAGTCGGAGGTCGGAGGCACTGACGGCTGGGCCCGCGCCCAGTCGAATTACCCTTGTACCCCTGGGGGGTAGGCCTATATAAACCCCCAGGGCACCCATGCAAAGGGTTGGATCCCAGTAGTTCTACACCACACCAGATAGAAGGAGAGAGCTAGCCTTGCCCTCTTCTACCACCAGACGCAGCTCAAGGCGCAACTGTGTAAACACTTGACCATAGTGATCAAGCGCAGACCCCGCAGAGCAGCAGTAGGGGTATTATCTCCCCGTAGAGCCCCGAAGCTAGGTAAGATTCGCCGGCGTGCATGTCTTCGCCTCATCCCGTTTCCAGGCACCGGTGACGTTCTACTCGCCCCCACCATGATAAGCCATCCGTTGGCATATGTCGCACCAAACCCCCGACAACCGCAGTCGGCGTGCTACAACCAGAGCTCGAGAGGCCCCCTCAGCGGCACCACGTCGGAGAAGAACCGCGGGAAGCGGATGCAAGAGCTTGGCGGCATCGGTGCCCACAACACCGATGAGTATGAATATAGATTCAAGAGGATGAGTTTGGCTGGAGATTTAAGGATACCGGAGACCCGATCATCCTTCTATGATGGTGAGCCTATGCCTTGGAAGAGTGACGACAAGCCTACATCATCAACAACTCCATCTCCTTCACCGGCAAAAGAGACATAATCACATGGGTCAGGGCACTCCCCTTGGCAACTGCCAAGCTTGGGGGAGTGCCCCGGTATCGTATCACCATCAAAACTTTTGGTAATATATTGATCTAGTAGAATAAAGTTTTAGTATGATCTAGTTGTGAGTTTTGCTTTATGATCCTTCTATGTAATCGAGTCCGTGAGCTATATATAATAAAGATTAGTGTTGAGTCAAGGGCTTGATTACCTTGCTATGATCTTGAGGGAATAAAATAAAAGAGAAGAAATAAAAAGAAATAAAGAGATTATATGGATCTTATGGAGACTAATGAGCTCACATATAAAGAGTATGATGAATAAAAGTTGTTGAGAGTTGACAAACATAGTTTTGGTCATCGTTGCAATTAATAGGAAATAATAAAGAAAGATAGGTCTTCACATATAAATATACTATCTTGGACATCTTTTATGATTTTGAGCACTCATTAAAGTATGATATGCTAAAGAGTTGACATTGGACAAGGAAGACAACGTAATGTGTTATGTTTTCTTACATCTGAGATAAATTATATTGTCATGGATCATCCTACATATTGGGCTTTCCTTTCACTCTCATGCTAGACAATTTCTTTGCACCAAGTAGAGATACTACTTGTGCTTCCAAATATCCCTAAAGCCGTTGTCGGTGTCAAAACCGGCGGATCTCGAGTAGGGGATCCCGAACCGTGCATCTAGGATCGATGGTAACAGGAGACAGGGGACACAATGTTTACCCAGGTTCGGGCCCTATCTATGGAGGTAATACCCTACGTCCTGCTTGATTGATATTGATGAATATGGGTGTTACAAGAGTTGATCTACCATGAGATTGTAATGGCTAAACCCTAGAAGCCTTGCCTGGCTTCAATGACGAGGAGTTCGGCGCACAGATTGTCTTCGGCGTTGCAAGGTGGGTTCCCTTTTATTGAACTTCAAGATAGTCTTCGGATGCGATGATAGTATCCGGACCTGTCACACACACCATACATCACCGTAGAGAGAATATATATTTTTACACGAGTCTAATCCGCTGACAGCTTTTACAATATGACATCACGTCTATCAGGTCATAATTTCGGACCATTTTTTTTCTGCCGCTCCACGTTTCGAGATGTGGTTGCCATTGGCACGTCTTGTCGAAGCCGAGATCATGCCCCCTTACTATGGGATTCTCATAAATACGGGCGTGGGTGACCCAATCGTGCCGTTAGCACGGCCCTTGGGAATAGGTGAGTTTAAGGCGAGTGGGGAGACGCTTGATATTCACGGCCTTTATAAGGGGATAAGGATTCCCTTTCCTTCAACCACACCTCAGCTCCTCCTTAGTCCTTCCGTCCCTGAGCTCCAGCACCCAAGCTTCTAGCTTTTCCCTCAATCGAGAAAGCACTCAGAAAATGTCCGGATCCGGAGCTGGGGGTAAGTGGATGGCCTCCTCTGTCAGGAAGAAGGATATCAAGGCGCTCCGGGTGGCCGGATATCTGGCCAAGGAGATCGCTCACCGACTCCCGAATAAGGGACAGATCGTCCCTACTCCAGAGCCCCACGAGAGGGTTGTGTTTCTCACACACTTTGTCCGCGGGCTGGGCCTCCCTCTCCACCCCTTCGTCTGCGGACTAATGTTTTACTACGGGCTAGACTTTCATGACCTAGCCCCCAACTTCATCCTCAACATCACGACATTCATTGTTGTGTGCGAGGCCTTCCTCCGCATCCTCAACGTGAAGCCGAAGGTGGTGAGCGGCCAACAAGCAGAGTGCGGAGGCGCCATGGTGGGCAAGATGCCCAACGTTACTTGGACCTAAGGCTCGTTCGCGGAGACGGTGAAAGGGTGGCAATCGGGGTGGTTCTATATCACCGAGCCACGCGACGCCAACGGGGTGGCGGCCCCTGAATTCAGATCTGGATTCCCGATGTGGCTCACCTCCTGGCAAGAGAGGGGCCTGACCTGGGGTCCCTCGGAGGAGCTGACTCGGCTCCAGACGTGTGTCCAAAACATGATGGATAGGAAGATCAAACTCGTCAACGTGGTCCAGGTCATGCTCATTCGCCGGGTCCTTCCGTGCCAATGCCTGGCTTGCTATCTATGGGAGTACGATCCAGCCAAGCACCAGATGCTACTAGAGCTCTTCGGCACGACGCACGAAGAAATCTGGAAGGTGCTCTTCAAGGCTGGTGAGATGCCACTGCCCACGACCGAAGATCGTGGGCTTAGCTTAAAACGCCAGGCTAACCCGGTGAGGTCTTTTAATGTTTTTAAGGCGTACCCTTTACCTGCATATTTTGAGAAAAAGCCTAAGCTTTTCTACCCGTGTTTTCAGGCCTGGGTCAAGATAGCGGAGGGGATTAACAGTCGGCTCCGCTGCCCGAAGACCAAGAATTCCCATTATTGAAGAAAATGCTTTTTCCAAGAAAGCGGCCAAAGGCGCTTCGGACGTGATGTCCGACGATGAGGCTTCTTCTTCGTCCGCCGACGACGATGACGAAGAGGAAGAAGAAAGCGACTCCCCACCTGAAGTGGGGAGGAAGAAGAGAGCGGCCCCCGCAGATCCAGAGGCGAAAGCGCCTAAGAGGGTTAGGGATTCCCACGCGGACAACTCTGTGTGGGATGTTGACAGCAGTCCGGAGCGACCTCGCCAGACCAAGCCTCCGGTCACCTCGTAAGTACCAGGATCCGAAAACGTCTAGCCTTCCCGGTTTGTAATATTGATACACATTAAACCTTGTTATTGCAGTTCAGCACGCGATGGCTCCCCGCGATCCTCGTCAGAGGGATCGCTAGACTCAAAGGAGATGGCTAGCATGTCTCCGCCACCTGTTCATTCTGTCTCTCCCAAGGGTGACGACGAGGTGGTGTCGCAAAAGACCGTCCCCAACCGGGGGGGGGGGGCTTCCGGAGACCATCGGGGTGGTGCCCCGGGACGATTCCTCAATTGCCCCGGGCGCATGGGGGAAAAAGCCCCTTTGGGGACTGGCGACGGGGCTAGGTTCCCTTTGGACCTAGGCCGGATACCATTCCAGAGACCTATAATGCTCTGGAGTCCAGCGAACGGCATGCCCCGAAAGGAGGGAATGTGCCTGTTCCGCCGGTGACCTCTATCCAAATAGAGGCACCGGATAACCTGCTGGAGGCGCTACGAGGTGCCTCTATTGTGGATGCACACCACACCCTTATGGGCACGGTAATAGAGAAGGTCCAGTTCGTGAAAAGCAGACTGACCAAAGCATGCACTAGCCTTCTATCAGGCTTTGAGGTAAGTAATGCGTTTGTAGGAAGAATATCATAGTATAGACAGTAGCTCCTGATGCTCTATTTAGTGTTCAGAAAGAAAAAGCCGAACAGAGGATCAAAAAGAAATATCGCATGAGTCTAACATAAGTTGTCTTTGTGAATAAGCAGGTGTCGCTACAGGTTGCCACCGCTCATGCTGTAGAGGTCTTCGGACTGAAGCGGAAACTGGAGCGGGCTGAGGAAGAGCTCGGCCTCGTAAAGAAGCAGCTAGAGGATAGCAGAGGTATGTGCTGACATGCTGGTACCTTTTTAAGAAAAAATGAATAGTCCATCCAGACTGAGTTGTCATGACCTTTACTAGGGGCTACGACCGAGGTGGCAGCCCTCAAGAAGGCCTTGGCCGAGACCGAGGACAAGGCGGCCAAGGAACGTGCCCAGGCACGAGTCCCAGGTCGGCGAGGTCCAGCAACAGCTCCAGGACGTGATCAAGAGATTTGAGTCCTTGGAGCGCGATTGTAAAGCCCAAGAGTCCGAACTGGCGAAGGCCCACCGAAGCGCATAGGATGCACGAGCCGAAGCCCAAAACGCCCTCCAGGAAATTCAGGCGGCCAAGGAGATTGCGGCGGGTAATTCTTTCTCCATGCAAAGCAAGTATGTAAAAGAAACATTCCATGTACTCAAGGTTGTGAGAATCGTGATTTTGAATCGGATTGGAGCTCCGATGGTAGGATCATAAATCATAGAATCTTCACTATCAGGATCATAGAAACGTATATTCTATGAAGTAAAATCGTAGAATTGGAGGGGTTGGTTTGGATCGTAAAGTCATAGAATCATATAATAGAATCGCGATTCTGACAACCTTGCATGTACTTATCCGAATTCGGGTTTTCCAGGGGCATTTGCGGATCTACCGCGCAGTATATCGGATGCTGCCGAGCATTACAGAGCCGAAGAAGGGATGTTTACGGAGAAGCTATTATGGTTCCAGTATCTTGGACCCGAACATCCATTGCCCTTCATCGACCAGCTGAAGCAGTTGGTCGAGCTACACAAGTTGGTAGAGCTAGCCATGAAGGACCTGATAGTCCGACTGTGGCCTGCCGAGCCTGTACCTAGCAGTTATTTCGGACTTGTTAAGCGGCTTGTAAATGCTTGTCCACGGCTCGAAACCGTGAAGTGGTCGGTCTGCATTGAAGGTGCGCGTGTGGCCTTTGCCTGCGTCAAGACGCATTGGGCAAAGTTGGATGCCAAAAAGCTGATAACCGAGGGGCCGCCGAAGGGCAAGGAGCATCATCGACCCTAGCTCTATTTTGATGGCGTCCTGGAGGGGTCCCACCATGTGGCGGAACAATGTTCGAAGGATATCATTTTCCCATGAGAACATTTGTGTTATCATGTCCTGTAATATGGAACAATGATGTTATGTATTATAATGCTTGTGATTTACATTTTACCTCCTGTGCGGCCGTTTATGAAATCTGAGGGTTGACCAGTCGTCGGCTTCTGCCCCTACGTAGATAGTACGAGGGTGTTCGGGATAAATCTAAACAGTCGTTACTCCGCAATCTGGTCCTTAAAGGAGGCGTTTAGCGCAACAAACAAGGCATTCAGACTATGCGGCCTTTACCGCCTCACTTAGCGTCTTAGCCATAGGACTTTGACAATTGAAAAGGTTGGCGAAGCCCCTGGTATTCGTAAGGCCGAACTAGGGGCGTCATACACTACTAATCGGAGGGACCGATTCTTTGCACGAAGCGGAAAAAATCTGTAAGAATTTGGAACCTCTCGAACAGCTGACCGGCTCTCGCCGCATCATGACAGTCAGTTTTCGGCTTTCTCTACTGAGGTGCTCGTCGGGAAGAACTGGGACACAATCGCAGTAGTTCTCCCTTTACTACCCTAGCCGATATAGCTGAACATAAGGTAGTAAGCATAGGAGCCGGGCAACCCAACTATTGCCCAAAGACATGATTCTGAGCCGATGCATATAATGCTAGAAGTTTGGGGTGCCGAACTATACTGAAAAAGTGTTCAGGCTTTTATTGCCGTAGAACGGGGTGTAATGAAGCCCCTGTCATAGTGATACATACCATAGTGTACCATGTAATAAGTAATATGCACAAATGTGAGGAAACAGGAAAGATTAAGTAAAAAGCTGACGCCACCATTTATTCATCATTGTGCTGTAATTGGTACGTCGAGGTGTACTTTGTGCCAGTAATGTGATAAGCAGGTAAAGCTTTTTAACATGTCACAACCAAGGGCGAGCTACGTGCAGGTATGTAAAAAAAGTATGGCAATCGTTAATAGAGACCACCTGGGGATTCCCTTGTATGTCAGAGCTTCTTGCCTCCTTGGTGTGTTCTGCAAGCGTGTCGTCCATATAGACCTCGAAAAGAGAAAAGACCCATGATAATAAAAAGAAAAAATAAAGGCATGCGAGTCTTAGGGTCGGTCAAGCCGCACTATGGATCGTGTTGGGTTTTGGGTTCCGACAGAACCTTGAGGTTCGAACACTAGGGTGCGCACGGAGATCTCTCCCCTACCGATCTACGTCTGATCCTCTCGTGCGAACTAAGATGAAAATGATGAAAAACACAAGAGACACGGGGTTTATACTGGTTCGGGCCACCATTGTGGTGTAATACCCTACTCCAGTGTGTGGTGTGGTGGATTGCCTCTGGGCCTCTCCCCAAAAAATGAGCGGGAAGGGCGCCAATAATTAGCCATTTCGAAGGGGAAGATCTAGTAGAAGTTATCCTGACCAAAGGTGGTCTTCGGCTGCCAAAAGCACTGGCGATGACGCCGTCTTGGGCTCCACGGTGACCTCCGTCCTGCCGTCCGGCTGGTCTTGCTCTCGTTGCACCAGAATGGTAACCTTTGCCTGATGCCTTGGCCTGTGCTTGCCCCCTTTGCACCAAAGGGGAAACAAGGACACTGCACAGGCTGGCGCCCGCCTGGCGCCCGCTTGGTCTCGATCGTCATGGCTTGCGTCACGGGTTCCTCGCGAGGTACCCCTGCCTGGATCTCTCCGCCTCCTCGCGAGCCTGCCTGATGAGGTTGCCTCTGAGGAAGCTTCCTGTCATCCGCCCCGCGAGGCTTGGCCCCTCGCGAGGGTCTTTGAGCTTGAGCTGATGAAGATGGGTCGCGCTGGGCCCTTGCTTGAGCCACGCCGCAGGCCGCAGGCAGGCAAGTCTGGGGACCCCCGTTCCTAGAACGCCGACAGTAGCCCGCGGGCCCAAGGCACGTACGGGCCTGGCTTCGCAGAGAAGTGAAGGGGCAAGCGCGAAGCGTCGTGGGCCCTAACAGCCTGCGGCCTTGGGCGCCGTGTGGCGGTTGATTGGGCGTGGGTGTCTGCACTTCCCACGATGCCTTGCTGCGCGCCCGGCTAAGCGGACCCGTAGTTGCACACAGTTGTTCGTCCTTTGGCCACCCGCTCGCCTCCTACCTTTCCTCTTCTCCGAGCTCCAACCTCCACCGCCAATCCAGCCCGAGCTCTTCCCCTTCCCCAACTCCATGGCACCGACAAAGAAGGGAAGGGGGAAGAAGCCCGCGCCTTCGTCCTGCGCACCTCCAGCGGCGGCCCCCGCCGTCGATCGATCAATCATACTCAACCTGGAAGCCTTGGACAAGGTCCACTCCGCCCTCGCTTCCATCTTCAACGAGTGCGGCCGGACCACAGTTTGGTCCGCATCCCGCACCTTTCTTGCTAGGACCGTCACGGAGGTCCGATTCTTCGCCGATGCCCTATGGGCGGGTCTGGTTCCGTCCTTTTCTGCTTTCTTCAATGTTGTGCTCTCCCATTATCAGATCCACATGATGCACCTCGGGTCGGAGTCCATTACCCTCTTGGCCGTCTTTGCTTTCGTGTGCGAGGCGATGATAGGCATCCCTCCTTCTGTTGCTCTGCTGCGACTCTTCTTCTCTTTGCGCCTGAGTGATCCCACTCAGTGCTCGGGGTGTGTAAGCTTCTTTGCTGTGCCCGAGACGGCTGCTTCAGGGATTGGCTTCGGCCTTCCGCCTTCTCAGGCCAGGTTCAGAGAGCGGTGGTTGTACGTGGATGTCGGGGTGCCTAGCCCCTTGCTCTCGTACCCGACCTTGCCTGCTTTTCCCATCCCAGGCTGGGGTCATGAACCGCTCGCGAGCCCCCGGCTCGCTTTCGTCTGGCGCCGCTTCGAAAGTTTGAGAGCGCACAATCAGGTCCCGCCTTGCTGAGTCCGTCGAGTCGACCCAGGAGCCAGCCCCAGCAGCTTCGCCCCCTTTGCTGGCTCCGGGTCCGCCGAGCTCAGGTGGCACCCTCGCCGCTGGACCGGTTGGTGGAGTGATCTGTTCCATAGGGCGCCTCGAGCTTGCTCGCCCGATGCCCTTTCTTCGCAAGTCTTCTTGGGGCACGCCAGGCTTCCTCGTGCCCCTTCTCTGGTCATAGAAGGCGAATGACTGAGGTCCGTCCTTGGCTCCTCCTCCATGGGTGGATCGACACCGGGCCGGACTCTCAGGGTGGTCCATCCGGCGATGGCTGTGGCGGCAGCCCCCTGCCCCACGCCTGGAGGGGGCTTACCGTCCTAGGGCCCTCTGCATGCTCCAGCGGAAGAAGGTGGTGTGGAAGAGGTGCTCAGGCGTGCTCGGGAGCGTCGTGCCCTTCGTGAAGAGCTCCTCCAGGGGGCGGCGGATGCGGTGAGCCGAATCGGGGCACAACTTGCTGACGAGGATGCGTGCCTTGAGGCCAAAGGTTTGTGCCTTGTTGAGGAGAAGTGCAAACTAAAGGTTGCTATAGCCCTCGCGCGTCATCAACGTGATCTTGACAACGCGAAGGCTAAGGCGTCGCTGGCAGCTTCGCGGGAGGCCTGCTCCCTGGCCGTTGAGGAGGCTCGGGAGGTAGACCGGCGGTGCAAGGATGCGGAGGAGCACGCACGGGAGCTCCAAGCCTGGAGCAACTCCCTAGAGCAGCAAGTGGAATTGCGCCAGGCGGCCCTTGAGTCGATGGGGGCGGCCTCTGTCGACCGGGTGGAGCTTCTGAAGCGTGAGGAGGTGCTGACGCTGGAGGCTGCCGAGCGCAACCTTGACCTTGAGCGGTTGGAGACGAGGGAGCGCCTGGTGGCCCAGGCGGAGGATGACGTTGCCGCGCGCGAAGCCCGAGCCCAGGAAGAAGTCGATCACCGTGTGGTGGAAGCTCGCTCGGTCCTCGAGCGCGACCAAGGGACGAGGTTGGGGCTAATCAAGGCCGAGGCCGAGGGCAGGACCGCAGCCCTCAGGGCCAAACTGACCGAAGCAACGCGGCGTGAGGACTCCTCCGCAGCCGCCCTCGGCGCGGCGCAGGCAGAGCTGTCCTCTTCCTGGGCCCGAGCAGCTTCTTCTTCAACAGAGGGTCGATGACGCCGAGGCCGTCGCGTAGCAAAGTGAGGACGAGCTCCGTCGGCGGCGGGTTCTGGAGGATGTGCATGCCCCCATGCTTCAAACGGTCCGAGAGAGGGCCAACACAGCTTTGGGCTATGTCTGCGAGGCTGCTGCTAGGGAGCCGCACGAGGTTAACTACGCCGGCAACCTCCAATTTTTCACTGATGTGGTGACGCTTCTGGAGAACCGGTCCGAGAGGTCCCGCTGGCTTGTCGAAGAGAGGAGCCGAGCCTTGCTCGGGCGTGCCTTCTCCCATGTCTTCAGCTATCTGCAGGATAGGGACCCCACTTTGACTTCGACGTTGCCATCGCACCCGTGCCCATTGCCGTCCGAGGTGACCTGGCGCGGTGGGTGGAGGACAATGTGGATGCCCTCGTCAGGGCCTTCGCGTCTGCTGACGACGACGTGGTTGTGGTCGCCAATGAAGGCGACGTTGTGGACGATCCTGGCGATGATGGGGATGCTGGCGGCGGTGGTGACAATGTCGACGATGCCAGTGACGCTTCCGAGGGCGCCCCGGAAGACGTGGTGAGTGATATGTCCGACTAACCTCATGTCTCCGCAGTTTATCCTGCATGAAGAAGACTCGGGCTTGGCCCTGAAGAATATAAGATCATTTTGGGAGGGGAGGCCCCTCATGTAAAGATTTGTAATCCGTACTATGGTGAGCACAACATTATGCGTGAGTTTAGTCGCTAGCCCGGTGATTGTTCGGTTGATTCGTTTACCTTCCGGCCCTGGCGTGCCCAGAGCGAGCCTGCAGGGGGATGCTACGCCTTCGGCGTCCCTCGATTAACCTGCTGATCCTATGACGAGGACCTCCGGAGAGGGTGCGGAGATAGTGGTCCTGGCTATAGGCGTGCCTGGCCCGACCCGGCTCACGAGGGGCTCGTGAGGGGGCAGCTGACGCTAGCTTGGGGCGTAAATCCGAAACCAGAACGCGAGAGATTGCTCAAACAAGACTAAACACCCCCTCCCCGAATGCACGCAAGCTTCAAACTCAAATCCAACTTAAATCCAAACCAAAGAAACTTGCTGACAAGGAAGAAGCAAAAAAGCAAAAAGGCGGAAGAAAAACAAAAAAGCCGCGTCCGGCGCCTAGTCTAGTCTTCAACGTCTTCTCACCAGCGCGGAGCTAAGTGCTGCCACTGGGCGTGGGCGGGAGCCCCAGGGCCTGAGGCTAGCGCTCTTGAGACTCCGGGGCGTGTACAACCCCACTCATTATTACGTGAGAGTGTCACGGGGTAGCGAGCTTCACATGCACTAGGCCTTCTTCACGGGTACTGGCCTTACTTCATATCACCAGACAAGGGCCCCGCCTTGCGCCTCACTCTGCCGCCATTGACGGCGACCGGAAACCAAGGACGACGCCAATGGGGTAGAGCGGTCGCTAGCGGTTCCCCCGACGACCACGGGTCCTCCGCCGGGGGCAGGCCATGGGGCACCTCCCCGGCAGAGGGCCTACCTTCGGAGAACATCTTGACCCGACCGCTGCAAGGGGGAGCCCGGATCTCGGCCCCTTTCCTGCAGCCCCTGCACCCTCCTCCCGAGGGATAAGAGGCTGCAACATTGGGGCAGCCATCTACTGCGGCGACCTGTACCTCCTGCGACCCATGGTTAGCGTAATCTTGCTCCCGAGGGATGAGTGGTACCCGATAGTTGCGCTGTCCGCGCGATTGTCGATGCTCTCTTGGGGTTCCTGAAAGAGCTTGGCTTCTGGCGCCTGCTCGTCCCAGCCGTGCCCGAGGAACGAGCCGTGACCTTTTCCATCTCGCGTCCTTGATCCACCATGCGGGGTACGTAGGCCTCCGGGGCGACCACCTCGTGGACCTCGCTGTAGCGCTCCGCATGCCATGCAGTCTGGCTTGGGGCGTCGCCTTGTATGTGATGACGCGGTGGTCCGCCGAGGCCAAAGGCCGCGGCGCGCATCCCTTTGTTGGCCTGGGGAAGGGCCCACGCGATCTGCCGCCCGGTGCCGGCGGAGGTGTTGGCGCTGGACCGGCCCTGGGGCCTGCCTGAAATCGCGTGGGCGCGCATAATGCCGTCGTGCGACCTGTCCTGGATCTGGGGCGGCAGTTGGATGCAGAAGGGGGGCGCTCCCGACGCGGCGGCGTCCAGGAGCTCGGCCACTCGCTCCAACAACACATCGCGGCCGGCTTCCAGCAAGCGGCACCGTAGTAGCTCTCGGGCCACCATGAGCGTGGCCCTGGAGTTTGCCTGCTCCCGTCGGGTGTATGGCGCCGTGGCAGTGGCGTGGTTCAAGGCCCTTGCTGTGGCCCGCACCTGTCGTGGCGTGAGGGCAGGCGGCGTCTGGCCGCGTCGCCCGCGCCCTGCAGCGCCCTGTGGAGCGTGAGCTGCCTGAGGCGCAAGGTTGAGGTCGCCCTGAGACGGCGACCCGGCATGGGCGGACCACGCCGCCTAGCGGTTGGCGTTGGCAGCCAGGTTGCTTGACATCTGGGTGGAGAAGCGGCGGAACGTGACACGGAGGAAGGAGCACTCCGGCACACCCCTACCTGGCACGCCAAATGTCGGGTTTCGGGTTCCGGCAGACCCTTGAGGTCCGAACACTGGAGTTCGCGTGGAGATCTCTCCGCTACCGATCTACGTCTGATCCTCTCGTGCGAACTAAGATGAAAATGATGAACAACACAAGAGACACGAGGTTTATACTGGTTCGGGCCACCGTTGTGGTGTAATACCCTACTCTAGTGTGTGGTGTGGTGGATTGCCTCTAGGGCTGATGATGGACAGTACAAGGGAAGAACAGCCTCGCGAGAGGTGTTCTTGAGCCGGTGCGATGAACTGCTAGGGTGAGTTCAGTCGCCTCTCTCTCTCGGCTGGGGTTCTACCAGATCTTTCCCCGGGGGTCTCCTGGGGTGTCTACCTGTCTCTACTCTGTGGTGGCTAGCTCTATTAATATAGGCCCTGGCCTCTCCCCAAATAATGAGCGGGAAGGGCGCCAACAATTGGCCATTTCGAAGGGGAACATCTAGTACAAGTTATCCTGACCAAAGGTGGTCTTTGGGTGCCAAAAGCACTGGCGATGACGCCGTCTTGGGCTCCACGGTGACCTCCGTCCTGCCGTCCGGCTAGTCTTGGTCTCGTTGCACCGGAATGGTAACCTTTGCCTGATGCCTTGGCCAGTGGTTGCCCCCTTTGCACCAAAGGGGAAACAAGGACACTGCGCAGGCTGGCGCCCGCCTGGCGCCCGCCTGGTCTCGATCGTCATGGCTTGCGTCACGGGTTCCTCGCGAGGTACCCCTGCGTTGATCTCTCCGCCTCCTCGCGAGCCTGCCTGATGAGGCTGCCTCTGAGGAAGCTTCCTGTCGTCCGCCTCGCGAGGCTTGAGCCCTCGCGAGGGTCTTTGAGCCTGAGCTGATGAAGATGGGCCGCGCTGGGCCCCGCTTGAGCCACACCGCAGGCAGGCAAGTCTGGGGACCCCCGTTGCTAGAACGCCGACGGATCGCGCGCGACTTATGACTCCATCAGTACCCATGAGGTTTTGAGTGCGTAATTATGTACGCGCGGCACGGATGCCCTTTCCTCCTCGGGGCTGGGACGGAGGCCGAATTAACTAATTTAGCTCTTGACGAACCGAGCTGCCCTTTTGCAGTGTAGTCCGGACCTTCTTGACGATGTCCAGGGGTTCGGCGGCCGGATTATGGTGCCGCTTGAGAAGGCCGCTTTGTACTTCTGCAGCTAGGGCTGCGGTATGTTCCTCTGTGCGGAGGGAACGTTCCGTGTTTCCATTTACTGTAATGATGCCGCATGGACCGGGCATCTTGAGCTTGAGATAAGCATAATGCGGCGTCGCGTTGAATTTAGCAAATGCGATTCGTCAGAGCAGTGCATGATAGCCGCTGCAGAAGGGGACGATATCCAAGATTAGCTCTTCCCTTTGGAAGTTATGCGGGGAACCGAAGACCACCTCCAGCATGATCAAGCCCGTACAGCGGGCTTCTATACCTGGTATAACTCCTTTACAGGTAGTTATCATGGGCTTGATTCGTGAGGGATTAATGCCCATTTTGCGTACTGTATCCTGATAGAGCAGGTTGAGGCTGCTACCACCGTCCATTAGGACTTGTGTCATGTGAAATCCGTCGATGATTGGGTCCAGTACCAATGCGGCCGAACCGCCATGACAAATGCTAGTTGGGTGATCACTACGATCAAAGGTGATCGGGAATGGCGACCATGGGTTGAACTTTGGGGCGACTGGCTCTACCACGTAAACGTCCCTAAGTGTGCGCTTGCGCTCCCTTTTAGGGATGTGTGTAGCATATATCATATTCACCATTTTGACTTGAGGCGGGAATTTCTTCTGCCGCCCAGTGTTCCGCTGCCGAGGCTCCTCATTTTCGTCCTCGCTCTGCGATTCCCCTTCCATGTTTCCGCTATTTACCTTGCTGGCTTGCTTAAGGACCCATCAATCTCAGTTAGTATGGTTGGCCGGTTTGTCTAGGGTGCCATGTATCTGGCAAGGACTATGGTGTTATCGGTGTTATCGCCATTGCTTCATCATTTGTGCCTGTTGCACCAGAGCTTGCTGGTGCTATTTTTGGCCTCGGAGGGGCCTGCTTCGTTGGTTGTGTTTGTACTGCGAGCCAGCCAGCTATCTTCTCCCGCGCAAAAGTGGGTCATAAGTACCATGAGTGCTACCATGGATCGTGGCTTTTCTTGGTCGAGGTGGCGGGCTAGCCATTTGTCACGGATGTTGTGTTTAAAGGCCGCTAGGGCTTCAGCATCCGGACAATCAATGATCTGGTTCCTTTTGGTTAGGAACCTAGTCCAGATTTTTCTGGCCGATTCTCTAGGTTGTTGAACTATGTGGCTTAGGTCATCGGCATCGGGTGGCCGGACATACGTACCTTGGAAGTTGTCGAGGAAGGCTTCTTCCAAGCCCTCCCAGCTGCCGATGGAATTTTCAGGTAGGCTGTTCAGCCAGTGGCGAGTTGGTCCTTTGAGCTTTAATGGGAGGTATTTGATAGCATGGAGGTCATCTCCTTGGGCCATGTGGATGTGGAGAATAAAATCTTCGACCCACACTGCGGGGTCGGTTGTTCCGTCGTATGATTCAATATGGACGTGCTTGAACCCCTCGGGGAATTCGTGATCTAGCACCTCATCTGTGAAGCAGAGAGGGTGTGCGGCGCCTCTATATTGGGCTGCATCACGGCGCACCTCTGATGGAGTGCGTCTGCGGTTATCGGCCCGGGTGTGACTAGGTTTGTCACGCCCGAATAGGTAGCTGTCATCCCGAGTCAGGAAGCGTCCTCGCGATCCGTAGATTCATCTGTTGTGTCATGCTCTGCTGTCCAGCTCCTGCCGAAGGTCGTATGTATGGTCTCGTGCCGTTTTGTCCCTGTTTTTGCGAGGTGGTGGGTGGGCTGTTATTCAGCCTGAGTTTCCGCTTTATCCAGACCGTGGGGTGGTCGGTCCGCCGCACTATCCCGACCGTGTGGTGGTCGGTCCGCATTGCGTGAGGGAGGTATGGGATTTGGTGCCTCCTCATCGAACTGTGGTAGCAGTCTATGCTTTGGTTAACTCTTGACTTGGCGCACGAGGTTGTATTCTTCGGTTGCCAGGACATCAGTCCACCTGTCAATGAGCAAGTTTTGATCAGCCTGGAGCTGTTGTTGTTCCTTTTTCAGGCTTCTGGCGGTAGTTATTAGCTGGCGCTTGAAGCGTTCCTGCTCTCGGGGTGCCTCAGGCACGATGAAATCCTCGCTGCTGATGCTCTCCTCATCTTCGGAGACTGGACGATAACTATCATCATCCGAGTTATTGGGCGTGGCTTGTTTATTAGGGTCATCTTGCCCGTTGTCTTGTTCCTCCTGTTCGGATGCGGCTCCAACAGGGTCTTCATTGTTTTCGGCGTTGCCTGGAGTACCATTTTCTCTCTTGCCAGTGTTGTCATTTTTTGAGCGACAAGGCTTAGAGCGGTGTTTGGAGCGCCGGCGCTTGGACTGTGTCTCAGAAGGTTTATTCACGACTGGATCCCCTTTGTCATCGTCGCTAGCTTCTTTAGGTGTGTCGACCATGTACACATCATATGAAGAGGTGGCCGTCCAACGTCTAGTGAACGGCGGGTCTTGTCCTTGCTCCATGTCGGCATCGTCGTCCATACCGTCGATGTCTTCGGAGCCGTAATCCAGCATGCCGGTTAAATCATCGACAGTGGCTATGAAGTGGGTGGCGGGTGGGAAACAAAATTTCCCATCATCAGCCTCTGGCTCGAACCGAACATAGTTCGGCTGTGAGTCCTTCTCCAAGGACAAGTTCTTTAAAGAGTTTAGCACATCACCCAAGGGCCAGTGCTGGAAGATGTCTGCGGTGCTAAATTTGAAAATCGATAACCGATCCAGGTCGGTGTCCGCAGGCGTACCCGATTTGGAACTCATAGCCGGAGACGAGTCGGAAGTTCCATTGACGTAGATATCGCGGGGTGCCGAGTCCGTGTGCGGATCCAACGCCAGGGACTCTGTGGCTTCGGATGGCATGATTTGCTCCAGTTCTAAGGCCGTTGAAGTAGCAGGGACCATCCGCTGGATGTGATCCGGTGACAGATTTTGGTCATGTTCATCGGAGCGATGGGGAGCGATCAATGCGGTCTCAAATCCATTGAAGATCAAGTCTCCACGGATATCCGCGACATAGTTCAAGCTTCCAAACCTGACCTGGTGGCTAGGGACGTAGCTATCGATCTGCTCCAGATGGCCAAGCGAGTTGGCCCGTAGTATGAAGCCGCCGAACACGAAAATCTGTCCGGGGAGGAAGGTTTCTCCTTGGACAGTGTCGCTATAGACGATTGAAGGAGCCATCGAACCTTTCGTGGATGGTATAGTGGAACTCTGAATTAAAGGACCAATATCGATGTCAAAACCGGTGGATCTCGGGTAGGGGGTCCCGAACTGTGCGTCTAGGATCGATGGTAATAGGAGACAGGGGACAAAATGTTTACCCAGGTTTGGGCCCTCTCTATGGAGGTAATACCCTACATCCTGCTTGATTGATATTGATGATATGGGTGTTACAAGAGTTGATCTACCACGAGATCGTAATGGCTAAACCCTAGAAGCCTAGCCTATATGACTATGGTAACACTACAAAAAAATACACTTCTGTGATGATACGTGTTTGTCATAGTAGGTCGCGTTTTTTGTCATGCATGTACATCCATGACAAATTTATGACAGAATCAAGATAGTCATACATGTGCTGTCGTAGAAGTGTTCCATGACATTACCAAAATTATCATCATGGAAGTGTCCACTTCCATGACGATAAATCGCGTGTCAGAGAAATGCTTTCGTTCAAGGCATCAGGCAAAGGTTACCATTCCGGTGCAACGAGACCAAGACCGGCAGAGCGGCAGGATGGAGGTCACCGTGGAGCCCAAGACGGCGTCATCACCAGTGCTTTTGGCAGCTGAAGACCACCTTTGGTCACGATAACTTGTACTAGATGTTCCCCTTCAAAATGGCCAATTGTTGGCGCCCTTCCCGCTCATTATTTGGGAAGAGGACCAGGGCCCCTATAAATAGGACTAGCCCCCGAAGAAAAAAAGGGGAGAGGGAAGAGAAAGAGAGAAAGAGAGATCCAGACCAAGTAGAACACACCGCACCAGCTGAAGAACGCATCTCGCGAGGCTGTTCTCCCCCTATATTGTTCTTCATCGGCCCCTGAGGCAATCCACTACACCACACACTGGAGTAGGGTATTACACCACATCGGTGGCCCGAACCAGTATAAACCTCGTGTGCTTTGTGTGTTCTTCTTTTCAGCCTAGATTTCTTGCGAGCCATAGAAGCGCGAGTCGGTAGGGGAAAGATCTCCGTGCACACCCCAGAGTTCGAACCTTAAGGGTCTGCCGGAACCCGAAATCCGACATTTGGCGCGCCAGGTAGGGGTGCGCCGGAATCCTTCTTCCTCCGCATCACGTTCCGTCGCCTCGCCGTTCAGATGTCAAGCGACCCGGCTGCCAACGCCGACCGCTGGGCGACGTGGCCCGCCCATGCCGTGTCGCAGGCTCAGGGCGACCTCAACCTTGCGCCTTAGGCAGCCCGCGCTCCGCAGGGCGCTGTGGGGTGCGGGCGACGCGGCCAGACGCCGCCTGCCCTCACACCACGGCAGGTGCGGGCCGCAGCAAGGGCCTCAAACCACGCCGCAGCCATAGCACCGCACACCCGACGGGAACAGGCGAACTCCAGGGCCGCGCTCACGGTGGCCCGAGAGCTGCTACAGTGCCGGCTGCTGGAGGGCGGCCGCGACGTGTTGTTGGAGCGAGTAGCCGAGCTCCTGGACGCCGCCGCCTCAGGAGCACCTCCTTTCTGCGTCCAGCTGCCGCCCCAGATCCAGGGCGGGCCGTATGGCGGCATTATACGTGCTCACACAACTTCAAGCGGACTCCAGGGCCTGTTCAGCGCCAAGCCTCTGTCGACACCGGGCGACAAGTCGCGCCGGCCCCATCTCCGGCCAGCGAATGGGTGCACGCCGCGGCCTTCGGCTTCGGCGGACCGCCACGCCTTCACCTCCAAGACGACTTTCCAAGCCGGACTGCGTGGCATGCGGGGCACTACGGCGAGGCCCACGAGGCGGTGGCCCCAGAAGCTTATGTGCCCCGCATGGTGGATCAGGGGTGCGCATTGGAAGAAGATCTTGGCTCATTCCTCGGGCCAGGCTAGGGCGAGGAGGCGCCAGAAGATGAGCTCTTCCAGGAACCCCAAGAGAGCCTCGACAACCGCACCGGCGGCAGCAACTATCGGGTACCACTCATTCCTCAGGAGCAAGCTTATGCTAACCATGGGTCGCAGGAGATACAGGTCATCGCAGCAGATGGCTGCCCCAATGCTGCAGCCTCCTATCCCTCAGGAGGAGGCCGCTGGGGGTTGCAGGAGAGGGGCCGAGATCCGGGTTCGCCCCCGCGGCAGTCGGAGCAAGGCGCTCTCAGGAGGTAGGCCCTCTGCCGGGGAGGTGCCCCAGGGCCTGCCCCCGGCAGAGGACCCTTGGTTGTCAGGGGAACCGCTGGCGACCGCTCTACCCCATTGGTGTCGTCCTTGGTCTTCGGCCACCGTCAATGGCGGTAGATTGAGGCGCAAGGCGGGGCCCTCGTTAGGCGATATGAAGCAAGGCCCAGTGCCTGTGAAGCTCGCCGTCCGTGACACTCTCACGTAATAATGATTGGGGATGTACACGCCCCGGAGTCTCCGAAGAGCCGCCCTCGGGCCGCGGGGGCTCCCGCCCACGCCCAGTGGCCGCACCTAGCTCCGCACTGGTGAGAAGACGTCGAAGACTAGACTAGGTGCCGGACGCGGCCTTTTGCTTTTCGCTTCTTCCTTGTTGACAAGTTTCTTCGGTTTGGATTTAAGTTGGATTTGAGCTCGAGACTTGCGTGTGTTTGGGGAAGGGGTGTTTAGTCTCGTTCGAGCAATCTCTCGTGTTCTGATTTCGGCTTTGCGTCCAAAGTTAGCGTCAACTGCCCCCCCCCTCACGAGCCCCTCGCAAGCCGGGCCGGGCTAGGCACGTCTACAGACGGGACCACTGTCACCGCAGCCTCTCCGAAGGTTCTCATTGCAGGATCAACAGGATAATCAGAAGACACCCGAGGCGCCGCAGCCCCCGCTCGGGACTCGTCAGAGTCAAAAGGTAAACAAGTCAGCTGACCCATCACCGGGCTAGCTGCTAAGCTCAGACGCAACTTTGTTTTTACCAGGGTACTGATCGCAAACCTTTACATGAGGGGCCTCCCCTCCCAAAATGCTCTTACATTCTTCAGGGCCGAGCCCGAACCTTCTTCGTGCAGGGTAAACAGAAGGGACATACGGTCAGTCGGACATATCACTCACCGCGTCTTCTGGGGCACCCCCGGAGGCATCACTAGTGTCGCTGACATCGTCGTCGCCACCGCCAACACCTCCGACAGCGCCAGGCTCGTCCACAACGCCGCCTTCATTGGCGTCCACGATCACGCCGTCATCGTCAGACGTAAAGGCCCTGACGAGGGCGTCCATGTTGTCCTCCACCCATTGCACCAGGTCACCCCGGACGGCTATGGGCATGGGTGCGATGGCAGCGTCGAAGTCGAAGTGGGGGTCCCTGCCCTGCAGATAGCTGAAGACACGGGAGAAGGCACGCCTGAGAAAGGCTCGGCTCCTTTCTTCGACAAGCCAATGGGACCTCTCAGAGTGGTTCTCCAGAAGCGCCACCACGTCGGTGAAAAACAGGAGGTTGCCGGCGTAGCTGGCCTCATGCAGCTCCTTAGCGGCAGCCTCGCAAATGTTGCCCAAAGCTGTGTTAGCCCTCTCCCTGAGCGTTCGAAGCATGGGGGCATGCACGTGTTCTAGAACCCGCTGCTGATGGGTCTCGTCCTCATTCCGCCGCGCGATGGCCTCGGCATCATCAACCCTCTGTTGGAGAAGATGCAGCTTGGCCCGGGAAGAGGCCAGCTCTGCCTGCGCTGTGCCAAGGGCAGCTGCGGATGAGTCCGCACGCCGCGTCACTTCAGCCAGTCTGTCCCTGAGGGCCGTAGTCCTACCCTCAGCCTCGGCCCTGATCAGCCCCAACCTCGCTTCGTATTCGCGCTCGAAGGCCGAGCGAGCTTCCTCCACGCGGCGGTCGACCTTTTCCTGGGCCCGTACTTCACGCGCAGCAACGTCATCCTCCGCCTGAGCCACTAGGCACTCCCTCGTCTCCAACCGCTCAAGGTCAAGGTTGCTCTCGGCGGCCTCCAGCGTCAGCGCCTCCTCGCACTTCAGCAGCTCCACTCGGTCGATGGAGGCCCCCTTCAGCGACTCAAGGGCCGCCTGGCGCAGTTCCACTTGCTGCTCCAGGGAGTTGCTCCAGGCTTGGAGCTCCCATGCGCGCTCCTCTGCATCTCTACGCCGATGGTCTGCTTCCCGAGCCTCCTCGACGGCCTGGGAGCAGGCCTCCCGCGAAGCAACCAGCGACGCTTCAGCCTTCGCATTGTCAAGATCACGTTGGTGACATGCGAGGGCGACGGCTACCTTCAGTTTGCGCCTCTCCTCAGCAAGGCGCAAACCTTCGGCCTCGAGGCGCGCATCCTCGCCAGCAAGCTCTCCCCCGATCTGGCTCACCGCATCCGCCGCCCCCTGGAGGAACTCTTGGTGAAGGGCGCGACGCTCCCGAGCGCGCCCGAGCACGTCTTCTACATCACCCTCTTCCACTAGAGTATGTGGAGGGCCCTGAGGCGGCATGCCCCCTCCCGGCGCGGGGCTGGGGGCTGGCGCCCTAGCCGTCACCGAAAGGACCCCTTTGGGAATCTAGCATGGCGTCGGTCCACCCACGGAGGAGGAGCTGAAGGCAGACTTCAACCATTCACCCTCTATGATTAGAGGAGGAATGCGGGGCAAGCCAGATGTGCCCCAGGAGGATTCATGAAGAAAGGACAGCGGTCGCGTAGGCTCAAGGTGCCCGGTGGAACGAACCACTCCACCGACCGGTCTAGCTGCGGGGGTGCCGCTCGAGCTCGGCGTGCCCAGAGCCAGCGGAGAATGCGAAGCTTTGGGGGCTGGCTCCTGGGCCAACTCGGCGAATTTGGTAGGACGGGGCCTGAAAGGCCACAATCAGCCGCAGGGATAGTAAAGTAAATGAGAAGAGAAAGAAGAGGACTTACTCGTCCATGGCGAAGTACTTCCCGTGCTTCAACAAGCGGCAAGGGCGGTCGTCGCCACCCAAGGCCTCCTTCCTCTTGCGGAGGGCCTCGAAATCTACATGGAACCAACCTAAGCGCCCGACGCAGGGGTCGGCCTGGGGCGCGGAAGAAGCGTCAAGATGATCAACGCCGAAGGAGCCGGCCTGGGGGACGCCATCAGGCGTCGCCTCGCGAGGAACGGCCGGGGCCTCGGGAGCCCCAGCCTCAAGAGCCGAGGGCCGCAACTCCGCGCCAGCCGCCGCTCTAGGGCGGGCCTCGGGAGGCACCGCCTTCAGGGCTTCTCGCGGCATTGGCACCTCGACATTAGTCGCCTCAGCTCCCGCCGGTTCTCGTCTCCCCACTCTATCGCCTGAGGAAGGACCACTGTGGACGACAGGGGGAGCAACCACGGTGGATGGGTTCTCGCGGGGCCCCGTGAAGCCAGCCGGGCGCAACCCCCACTCGTCGAAGCTAGGCATCTGCCTCACAAAATCGGCCCTGCCAGGGCAAAGACACAAAATGGCACCATCACGCCGAAGGCTGCTTGGGGAACGATCGCCAGTCAAGACCCTAAGCACTGTCTGCAGCACTTCAGGCGCCAAGCCCTCCTCCTGAAGTCGCATGCGGTCTCTATGCCCCGCAAAGTCCCACATCCGGTGAGAATGGCGCTGGAGAGGAGCAATGCGGCATTGGAGGAACTCTTTCACCACCTTGGGTGCAGTCACATTGAGCACCCTCAAACTCTGGAAGCGGCGCCAGACGAAGGCGAGCCGGGGGCTCGTGAGCATCTCATGGTCCCAGCCCGAGTGGGGAACAACAGGCGAGGTCGGGTGCGAGAGCAGAGGGTTGGGCACTCCGACGTCCACATATAGCCACCGCTCTCTGAACCTGGCCTCAGAAGGAGGAAGGCCGAAGTCGATCCCTGAAGCGTCTGTCTCCGGCACGGCGAAGAAGCCCACGCACCCTGAGCACTGAGTGGGGTCGCTCAAGCGCAAAGAAAAGAAGTGGCGCAGCAGGGCAACGGAAGGAGGAATGCCTACCATTGCCTCGCAAACAAAGCAAAGACAGCCAGAAGGGTAATGGACTCAGGCCCGAGGTGCATCATGCGGATCTGATAATGGGAGAGCACCACATTGAAGAAAGTGGAAAAGGGGGGAACCAGACCCGCCCACAGGGCATCGACGAAGAATCGGACCTCCATGACAATCCTATCAAGGGAGGCATGGGACGCAGGCCAGACTGTGGTCCTGCCGCACTCGTTGAAGATAGTGGCAAGGGCAGAGCGGACCTTGTTCAAGGCTTTAGGATTGAGTATGATCGACCAATCAACGGCGGGGGCCACCACCGGAGGTGCGCGGGGTGAAGGCGCGGGCTTCTTCCCCTTTCCTTTCTTTGTTGGCACCATGGTGATGGAAAGAGGGAAGAGCTCGAGCCAGATTGGTGGCGGAGGTTGGAGCTCGAAGAAGTAGGAAAGGTAGGAGGCGAGCGACCAGCGGAAAGGGGAACAACTGTGTGCAACTACGGGCCTGCTTAGCCGGGCGCGTAACAAGGCTCGTGGGGAAGCGCAGACGCCCATGACCAACCAATCGCCACGCGGCGCCCGAGGCCGCAGGCTATTGGGGCCCACGGCGCTTCGCGCTTGCCCCTTCGCTTCTCTGCTAAGCCAAGCTCGGGCGCGCCTTGGGCCCGGGGGCTACTGTCGGCGTTCTGGGAACGGGGGTCCCCAGACTTGCCTGCCTGCGGCCTACGGCGTGGCCTGAGTGGGGGCCCAGTGTGGCCCAGCTTCATCAGCTCAAGCTCAAGACCCACGCAAGGGGCCAAGCCTTGTGGGGCGGACGACAGGAGGCTTCCTCAGGAGCAGCCTCATCAGGCAGGCTCCCGAGGAGGCGGAGAGATCAAGGCAGGGGCACCTCGCGAGGAGCCCGTGACGCAAGCCACGACGATCGAGATCAGGCGGGCGCCAGGCGGGCGCCAGGCGGGCGCCGGCTTGTGCAGTGTCCTTGTTTCCCCTTCGGTGCAAAGGGAACAAGCACAGTCCAAGGCATCGAGCAAAGGTTACCATTCCGGTGCAACGAGACCAAGACCGGCAGAGCGGCAGGATGGAGGTCACCGTGGAGCCCAAGACGGCGTCATCACCAGTGCTTTTGGCAGCCGAAGACCACCTTTGGTCAGGATAACTTGTACTAGATGTCCCCCTTCAAAATGGCCAATTGTTGGCGCCCTTCCCACTCATTATTTGGGAAGAGTACCAGGGCCTCTATAAATAGGACTAGCCCCCGAAGAGAAAAAGGGGAGAGGGAAGAGAAAGAGAGAAAGAGAGATCCGTACCAAGTAGAACACACCGCACCATCTCAAGAACACCTCTCACGAGGCCGTTCTTCCCCTGTATTGTTCTTCATCGGCCCCTGAGGCAATCCACTACACCACACACTGGAGTAGGGTATTACACCACATCGGTGGCCCGAACCAGTATAAACCTCGTGTGCTTTGTGTGTTCTTCTTTCCAGCCTAGATTTCTTGCAAGCCATAGAAGCGTGAGTCGGTAGGGGAAAGATCTCCGTGCGCACCCCAGAGTTCAAACCTTAAGGGTCTGCCGGAACCCGAAATCCGACAGCTATCTATGATGATTATTGTGATGACTTGTATGCTATAAAGAATAATGATATCCATGAAACTTGTCATCATGATTTTAGTTTTCAATTGGATTATGCCTCACATGATAATTATTTTGTTGAGTTTGCTCCCACTATTATTCATGAGAAGAATTTTGCTTGTGTGGAGAGTAATAAAATTTCTATGCTTGTAGATAATGAAAAGAATGACTTAGGTGCTGGTTATATTGTTGAATTCATTCATGATGCTACTGAAAATTATTATGAGGGAGGAACTTATGCTTGTAGGAATTGCAATAATATCAAGTTTCCTCTCTATGTGCTTAAAGTTTTGAAGTTATGCTTGTTTTGCCCTCCTATGCTAGTTGATTATTGTTCCCATAAGTTGTTTCCTCACAAAATCTCTATGCATAGGAAGTGGGTTAGACTTAAATGTGCTAGTCATATTCTTCATGATGCTCTCTTTATGTTACAATTCTTATTTTTTATGTGAGCATCGTTGAAATCATCATGCCTAGATAGGGGCGTTAAACGATATCGCTTGTTGGGAGGCCACCCAATTTTATTTTTGTTACTTGCTTTTTGTTCCCGTTTAGTAATAAATAATTCATCTAGACATCTATTTAGATGTGGTTTTATGCTTTAATTAGTGTTTGTGCCAAGTAGAACCTTTGGGAAGACTTGGGGAAAGTCTTTGTGATCATGCTGTAAAAAAACAAACTTTAGCGCTCACGAGATTAGCTGCCATTTTTTATTGGAGAGTGCTATTTAGTTAATTATTTTTGAAGATGATTAATATATAAATTACTCACGTCCAGAAATTTATTATATAATTTTTGGGGTTCCATAAGGATACGTTTGACACAGATTACTACAGACTGTTCTGTTTTTGACAGATTCTGTTTTTCGTGTGTTGTTTGCTTATTTTAATGAATCTATGGCTAGTAATAGAGTTTATAAAACATAGAGAAATTTTAATACAGTAGTTTTAACACCAATATAAATCAAGAATGAGTTCATTAAAGTAACTTGAAGTGGTGTTTTCTTTTTTTTCGCTAACGGGGCTCACGAGATTTTCTATTTTGAGTTTTGTGTTGTGAAGTTTTCATGTTTTGGGTTAAGTTTTGATGGATTATGGAACAAGGAGTGGCAAGATCCTAAGCTTGGGGATGCCCAAGGCACCCCAAGGTAATATTAAAGTACAACCAAAAGCCTAAGCTTGGGGATGCCCCGGAAGGCATACCCTCTTTCGTCTTCGTTCATCGGTAACTTTACCCGGAGCTATATTTTTATTTACCACATGATATGTGTTTTGCTTGGAGCGTCATTTTATTTTATTTAGTTTTGCTTGCTGTTTGAATAAAAATACCAAGATCTGAAATTCTTAAATGTTAGAGAGTCTTCACATAGTTGCATAATTATTCGACTACTCATTGATCTTCACTTATATCTTTTGGAGTAGTTTGTCATTTGCTCTAGTGCTTCACTTATATATTTTTACAGCACGATGGTGGTTTTTATTTTATATAAATAGATGAACTCCCATGCATCACTTATATTATTTTGAGAGTCTTAACAGCATGGTAATTTGCTTTGGTTAAGAATTTAGTCCTAATATGATGGGCATCCAAGAGGGATATAATAAAAACTATCATATAAAGTGCATTGAATACTATGAGAAGTTTGATACTTGATAATTGTTTTGAGATATGGAGATGGTGATATTAGAGTCATTCTAGTTGAGTAGTTGTGAATTTGAGAAATACTTGTGTTGAAGTTTGTGATTCCCGTAGCATGCACGTATGGTGAACCGTTATGTGACGAAGTCGGAGCATGATTTATTTATTGATTGTCTTCCTTATGAGTGGCGGTCGGGGACGAGCGATGGTCTTTTCCTACCAATCTATCCCCCTAGGAGCATGCGCGTAATACTTTGTTTCGATAACTAATAGATTTTTGCAATAAGTATGTGAGTTCTTTATGACTAATGTTGAGTCCATGGATTATACGCACTCTCACCCTTCCACCATTGCTAGCCTCTCTAATACCACACACCTTTCGCCGGTATCATACACCCACCATATACCTTCCTCCAAACAGCCACCATACATACCTATCATGGCATTTCCATAGCCATTTCGAGATATATTGCCATGCAACTTACCATTATTCCATTTATTATGACACGCTCCATCATTGTCATATTGCTTTGCATGATCATGTAGTTGACATCATATTTGTGGCAAAGCCACCGTTCATAATTCTTCCATACATGTCACTCTTGATTCATTGCACATCCCGGTACACCGCCGGAGGCATTCACATAGAGTCATTTTTTGTTCTAGTATCGAGTTGTAATCATTGAGTTGTCAATAAATAGAAGTGTGATGATCATCATTCATAGAGTATTGTCCCAAAAAAAGTGAAAGGCCAAAAAAAGAAGGCCCAAAAAAGGGACAATACTACTATCCTTTTTCCGCACTTGTGCTTCGAAGTAGCACCATGATCTTCATGATAGATAGTCTCCTATGTTATCACTTTCATATACTAGTGGGAATTTTTCATTATAGAACTTGGCTTGTATATTCCAATGATGGGCTTCCTCAAAATGCCCTAGGTCTTCGTGAGCAAGCGATTTGGATGAACACCCACTTAGTTCCTTTTGTTGAGCTTTCATATACTTATAGCTCTAGTGCATCTGTTGCATGGAAATCCCTACTCACTCACATTGATATCTATTAATGGGCATCTCCATAGCCCGTTGATACGCCTAGTTGATGTGAGACTATCTTCTCCCTTTTTGTCTTCTCCACAACCATCATTCTATTCCACATATAGTGCTATGTCCATGGCTCACGCTCATGTATTGCGTGAAGATTGAAAAGGTTTGAGAACACCAAAAGTATGAAACAATTGCTTGGCTTGTCATCGGGGTTGTGCATGATTATATACTTTGTGTGGTGAAGATGGAGCATAGCCAGACTATATGATTTTGTAGGGATAACTTTCTTTGGCCATGTTATTTTGAACATACATAATTGCTTAGTTAGTATGCTTTTGTCTTGAATCTTATGGATCTAAATATTCTTGCCACAATAGAGAAGATTACATTGATAAATATGTTAGGTAGCATTCCACAACAAAAATTCTATTTTTATCATTTACCTACTTGAGGACGAGCATGAATTAAGCTTGGGGATGCTGATACGTCTCCAATGTATCTATACTTTTTTATTGTTCCATGCTATTATGTTATCTGTTTTGGATGTTTATGGGCTTTATTATGCACTTTTATATTATTTTTGGCACTAACCTATTAACTCAAAGCCCAGTGCGAGTTTCTGTTTTTCCTTGTTTAGAGTATCACAGAAAAGGAAAATCAAACGGAGTCCAATTGACCTGAAACTTCACGGAAATTATTTTTGGACCTGAAGAAGCCCACGGAGTATCGGAGATGGACCAGGAGAGTCCCGGGCTGCCCACGAGGGTGGGGGGCGCGCCCACCCCCCTGGGCGTGCCCCCTGCCTCGTCGACAGCCCGGAGATCCACCGATGTACTTCTTCCTCCTATATATACCCATATAGCCTAAAAACTTTGGAGAGCACAATAGATCGGCAGTTCCGCTGCCGGAAGCCTCCGTAGCCACCAAAAGCGAATCTAGACTCGTTCTGGCACCCTGCCGGAGGGGGGAACCCTCACCAGTGGCCATCTTCATCATCCCTGCGCTCTCCCTAACGAGGAGGGAGTAGTTCACCCTCGGGGCTGAGGGTATGTATGAGTAGCTATGTGTTTGATCTCTCTCTCTCTCTCGTGTTCTTGAGGTGATACGATCTTGATGTATTGCGAGCTTTGCTACTATTGTTGGATCTTATGATGTTTCTCCCCTCTACTCTCTTGTAATGGATTGAGTTTTCCCTTTGAAGTTATCTTATCGGATTGAGTCTTTAAGGATTTGAGAACACTTGATGTATGTCTTGCGTGGGATACCCGTGGTGACAATGGGGTATTCTATTGATCCACTTGATGTCTGTTTTGGTGATCAAGTTGCGGGTTCCTCCCATGAACCTATGCATAGGGGTTGGCACACGTTTTCGTCTTGATTCTCCAGTAGAAACTTTGGGGCACTCTTTGAAGTACTTTGTGTTGGTTTGAATAGATGAATATGAGATTGTGTGATGCATATCGTATAATCATACCCACGGATACTTGAGGTGACATTGGAGTATCTAGGTGACATTAGGGTTTTGGTTGATTTGTGTCTTAAGGTGTTATTTTAGTACGAACTCTATGATAGATTGAATGGAAAGAATAGCTTCATGTTATTTCACTACGGATTCTTCAATAGATCGATCAGAAAGGATAACTTTGAGGTGGTTTCGTACCCTACCTAATCTCTTCGTTTGTTCTCTGCTATTAGTGACTTTAGAGTGACTCTTTGTTGCATGTTGAGGGATAGTTATATGATCCAATTATGTTATTATTGTTGAGAGAACTTGCACTAGTGATTGTATGAACCCTAGGCCTTGTTTCAACGCATTTCAATACTGTCGGCGTCCTGGGAACGGGAGTCCCCAGACTTGCTTGCCTGCGGCCCACGGCATGGCTGTGCCAGCAGGCCGTATGACCCATCTTCACCTACAAGGCATCCAAGACACTCGCGAGGAGGATGACACGAGACCTCCTCTGGAGCGGCCTAGCCAGGCAGGCTCACGAGGAGTGGAGATTTCAAGGTGAGGCGAACCTCACGAGGCTCTCGTGACATGAGCCATGACGATCGACACCAGGCGGGCGCCAGCGTGCGCAGCGTCCTTGTTTCCTCTTTGGTGCTAAGGAAACTAGCGCAAGCGAGGAGTACCGAGGCATCAGGCAAAGGTTGCCATTTTGGTGCAACAATACCAAGACCAGAAGGACGACAAGATGGAGGCCATCGTGGAGCCCAAGACGGCGTCACCACCAGAGCATTTCGCAGGTGCAGACCACCTTTTGTCAGGATGGCTTTTACTAGCCGTCCCCTTCAAATTAGCCCGCTATTGTTGGCTTCCTTCCCGCTCAATATTTGGGAAGAGGACCAGGGCCTCTATAAGTAGGACTAGCCACCATCGGGGGTGGGGAGACGGAATCTTAGATCACTCTCTCATCCACACAAATTAGCCATGCACAAGAACACCTCAACCTCAGGAGACTGTTCTTCCCCTTGTATTGTTCATCATCAGCCCAAGAGGCAATCCACCACCACCACACTGGAGTAGGGTGTTACACCACAACGGTGGCCCGAACCAGTATAAATCCCGTGTCTTTCTGTGTTGTGAATTCGTTGAGTTTATCCGCGAGATCTTAGCGAGCTAGGGCGTAGATCGGTAGGAAGGAAAGACTTCGTGCGCACCCCGGTGTTCGAACCTTAAGGGTTTGCTAGAACCCCACATCCGACATTTGGCGCGCCAGGTAGGGGTGTGCCGAAGCTTTCCTTCCGTAAGTTCATCACTCCATCGCTCCATCGTCTTCATGGCGCATGCTCACCGCGCTCGAGCTAAGCGCCAGGCTGCTATCACCGCCGCGTTGCTCAGACAACCCCCATCGGCGGGCCACCATGTCGTTCTCCATCCCCCGCCGCCAACGTTGCCACCAGCCCATTGGCACCAAGGCGTGCGGCCTCGTGATGCGATCCACCACGACCGGTGCCCACGCACGAAGAGAGAAGCTGCCAAGAAATCCCACGGCCGCGAGAAGCTGCACCCGCGCTTCCCGTGCCGCCTCGTCAAGACCGCGCGCCGCTTGCGGCGGCGCCGCGCGGACCTCGACAAGACCAAGCTCCACCTCCTATGTGGGCCCCAGTAACCACGGCCGGCTACCGCGCCTTCACCCCGAGCTCCGTAGCATCGCATGGGCAGGCAAGTTCAAGCCGGATCTGCCTCCTTGCTACGACGGCACCACCGACCCCGTAGAGTTCCTGCAGCTCTACAAGCTGAGCATCGAAGCAGCCAACGGCGATGACAAAGTCATGGCGAACTGGTTTGTCATGGCTCTCGAGGATGCGGCCCGCACCTGGCTCCTGAACTTGCAGCACGGCTCGATCTGCTCCTGGGACGATATGCGTGACCGCTTCGATGCCAACTTCTAGGGCACTCGCGACCGCCCGCCGGCCGCGACCGACCTTGCCGCATCGAGCAACAACTAGGGGAGACCCTCCAGAAATACATCCAACGCTTCAACAACACCCGCTTCAAGATCCCCAAGGTCACGGATGAGGCCATCATCTCCGTGTTCTCCGACGGCGTCCGTGATGTCAAGATGAAGGAAGAGCTCGCCATCCACGAGGAGCTCTGCACGTCTCAGGAGATGTTGAACCTGGAGACCAAGTGCACAAGAGCTGAGGAGGGGCGTCTTTCCCTCCTTGAGCTGCCAGCCACATGCATAGAGGACAAGAAAGCCAAGGCCAAGGACGTGAAGCACAAGGAAGCGGTAGTGCTAGCTGTGGAGCCCGACACCAAATGGGGTAGAGATCAGCCCGAGTCATCCAAGAACAGCTGACCGTTCTGCGCCTTGCACAAACCGAACACCCACAACACCAGCGACTGCCAAGAGCTCCGAGCCCTACACGAGGGACGCTACGGTCGATGCCCCGAGCGTGGCGACCAGGGCTACGACCGTGGACGAGGACGTGGAGGCGAACGTTGGGACGACCGCGGCCTGCGCCAGGAATGGCGCGACAGGCCTCGTGAGGACCACTGGTAGGACCATCCTCCCGAGGGGCCCTGGAGGGACCAGCCTCGTGAGGATCGCCCCCAAGGCAACACCGGTCTTCCTCCACTACCGCCACCAAGAAGGAATGACGACCATCATCAGGACAAGGGGGCTGGGTGCATCCAGGAGCCGCATGCAATCGCCTGCATCTTGGGCGGTGCCCAGGCCCAATCCTCTCAGCGCATCTTCAAACGATTCGCTCGCGAGGTGAACGCGGTGCTCCCCAAGCTTGAGGCCGCGCGCCTGCTCAAGTGGTCCCAGTACACCATCACTTTCAACTCGGCAGATCAGCTCAAGTGCACGGCCACCTCCTGCGTCCTCCCAATGTTGTGTTCCCCAGTCATCAGCAATGTGCAGGTTTCAAAGACTCTGATCAACGGCGGTGCATGACTCAATGTCCTGTCCGTCGACACTTTCGACAACCTCCAAGTGCCATATGAGCAGCTCTAGCCTACCAAACCTTTCTCAGGAGTGACCGACGGCTCCACCACACCGATAGGCAGGTCCGCCTGCCTGTCACCTTCGGCACATGCGACAACTACTGCACTGAGCTCATCGACTTTGACATCGCTCACATCCGCCTGCCATACAACGCCATCCTTGGGTATCCGGCCCTGGCGAGGTTCATGGCGGTCACCCACCACGGCTACAACGTCCTCAAGATGCCTGGAAGTGGTGGGGTCATCATGGTCCCGTGTTAAGAGAGGAATGAGGTGTGCTCCCTCGAGCGTGCCTTCCAAGCTGCAGCAATCGACGACCCCGACAGCAGAAGTGAGGGTCCTCTGGAGGCCATTCCCAAGAAGAAGCAACCGTGCCACGCAGGACCTCAGGAGGATGGCGTCACAGCAGGAGCCTCGTCAGGATCAGCATCCGTCCCAGGGGCACCTCCCTCCATCGCATAGGAAGGCGCGCCTGGCGCCCTCCTTGGGCAGGGCTCGGGGGCTCTCTTTTGGAGGGCCTCAGACCTTGCCCACCTCATGAGGGAGGTTCTTGGGTACCACTTGGAGGCGTGCTACGCGACGTGTTTTCCTCAGGAGAACATCGGGCAAGGGGTGCCCGCCACTCAGGAGTTCATCGCCAAGACCACACAGGAACTGCAAGACGCAAGAGCCATGCGTGGCGATAGCCGCTCATAGGGCGCGGCTCACCACCTAGGCGAGGGTGTCGAGCTGTGTGTCTGCATCGACATTCCAGGGCTCAACAGGGCCGCGTCTCAGGACCATTTCTGGCCTTCACATGTGGGCCTTTGCGGAGGCCCGCCACACAGCTACGTTCACATGCCCCTCGGCTTGCCGAGCATGGCATCGGCCTATCAGCGCGCCATGCCGCGTGACCTAGCGTCTCAAGAGGCCAGGTACCGCGTCGTCCTGGAGGGAATAGAGACAGTCTTTAGGGAGCCTCCTGAGCCCCCAGAACCTCCCGAGGCTCAGGGCTCCGGTGGCTCATGAGGAGTCATTTCTTCGACGCACGCCTTCAGCTGCACCAACTCTACTTCAGCAACAGAACCAGGTGACATCTTCCAAGCTCGTTAAGCTGGGAGCGCTCCTTGTGCTGCATCATTCCCAGGTCGTGTGGGTTCGTCCCTACGGCATGCATCCCATTTGATTATGTCTTTAGCTTACCTTGCTGGGGGGCCCCTCGGGCTGCATCATCCCTAAGCCCCTCAGGCCGGACCCAGTGGCATGTATCTTCCTGCATTTACCCAAGCTGATATGCCTTCCCTGCTTAACCTGCCTACGATCATCATCTGCTTGATCATCGCCTCCCACAGGGCCTCCTCACAGGCACGACGTTGGTGCATGGGTCCGTCCCTGCCACGTCGACAAACCTGAGCGGTCGAGCTCTGGCTCGCGGCACGCCCCGCGCACCTCACCTCACCAGGCCCTCAGTGCCTTCATTTTATCCAGACCAACCAACGGCAGGCTGACGGCTAAAACGGCAAACCATGTTCTTCTTGTGCCTGTTTACAGGGATCCTGCGGGAAGGATATCAGGCGGCACCGTGAGTCTCCTTTTCTCTCGTGCAATTCGCTTGCGCGTTAAAAGGGGGGCTCCTGAGCATCGCGACTCAGGAGCTCTTACTGGCTCTCCAGCCCTCACCCATGGCCTTGACCACGGCATTGCGACTTGGCATACCAGCGGCGGCTGAGCTCGCACGAGGGCCGGGACCTGAGGACGTAGAGCACTAAGGAGAGCATGGGAGGAGGGAAACTTGTATGGGCCGGCCAGGCTATGCCGCACAAGTTGGCGCGCAGCCCCAGCGCAACGTCAGGAATCGTCATGAAGTTCGCAAGATAAGTCTCGCCCTCGGATCGGCTAAATGTCTGGGCCTTATGGACACTCACGCCTTGCCGCAATCCCATTGTGGCCACGTCAACTCCCTTTCTTCCCTAACCATGGCCGCTTGAGCGCTAAGGGGGACCTCCCGAGCATCGCGCCTCAGGGGCTCTTACTGGACCTCGGGCCGCACACCTCCTGGCCTTGACTACGACACGCGACCTGGCATACCAGCGACGGCTGTAGCCTGCCTGGGGACTGGGACCTATCGGCGTAGAGCAACAATCTATCACGAGGAAAGAAAGGGGGGACCGAGCCTTAACGGGACACAGATTCATCAACTCTTCATAACACGGAAGAAAAGCACAAAAGACATTACAGACCCTTACATGCCCCCACGGGGCACTTCATGATTCTTCGCAGGAAACAAAAGCTGAAACTGAGGAGGATCCTATCTACACCCCCCGTGGCAGACGCCATCATCAACAGTGGGCCACGGGAGGCTGGTGTCAACCCCATACAAGGGAGCTACTGGACTCCCAAGGGCTGCTGCTGCTGGAGTGGTCATGAGCGGAGCGCGCATCAGCCTCACGCCCCTCTCCGGAGCAGCACTCCAGGCGGCGGCCCTCGACATCCAAGACCTTGAAGAAGAGCGTGGAGACGCCATCGTACTCAAGATGGATCGCAAGGGCGCCCCTCACAAGGCAGACCCGCGCGATCTCGCCCCAGGCACAGGTCATGAAGATCTTGCTGGAGGGGACCACTTCGATCTCCACTCCAGTCGCAGGAGCACCGCTGTCAGAGTAATGGGCCACGGGTAGGCCAACTCGAGCCCCATAACCTTTCAAGACATCGGGGCACGCTGCGCCCCTCAAGACCACAGGGCAAAGAGCCGCCTCCTGGGGAGTCTACGGCAAGGCGGCCGACTGCCCGCTCAAGGCCGAGTCCCAGGGGCAACTTCCAGAGAAGCCGGCTTTGGGGAGTCGGCCGACGACTCCAACAAACCGTGACCTCACCGAGGGGGACGGGGCAGGGGCATGGCTACAATGAAGCCCACTCCCCGCCCCTTACCAAGGGCAGGCATGGCTACAGCACGCCGTACTTGGGAAGATCTCCCTGCGGCGTGGCACTGTTGCCCGGCCGGCCCTGACATCAGCACCATTGTACCTGGTCCTGCGCCCACGACGGCTTGTCTGTACGGCCTGGAGGCAGCGGGGCCCACCAGTCAGCGAGACCTCGGGAGACGGCGGGAGAGCCGCCAGTCGGACCCATTGGGATTCGGCCCGGGGGAGTCGGCCGAGCCCTCCCCCGGGGCCCACGCGCCATTAATCAAGAAGAGATGGGGAGTGGCCACAGTGATCGCCCGCCAGGCGGCGGGGCTGTTGCCACGACCCCATGACCAAGCTTGCGTTATCAGGAGCATGGCTACAGTAATCAGCAGCCGGCAAGACCCGCCCACGACGGACGCGGCCTGTCGGCTCCGTAACAGACTAGTCGGCAGGCCCTAGCAGTCGGCGGAGAAGTCGGAGGTCGGAGGCACTGACGGCTGGGCCCCTGGGGGTAGGCCTATATAAACCCCCCAGGGCACCCATGCAAAGAGTTGGATCCCAGTAGTTCTACACCACACCAGATAGAAGGAGAGAGCTAGCCTTGCCCTCTTCTACCACCAGACGCAACTCAAGGAGCAACTGTGTAAACACTTGACCATAGTGATCATGCGCAGACCCCGCAGAGCAGCAGTAGGGGTATTATCTCCCCGGAGAGCCCCGAAGCTGGGTAAGATTCGCCGGCGTCCATGTCTTTGCCTCATCCCGTTTCCAGGCACAACGACGTTCTACTCGCCCCCACCATGATAAGCCATCCGTTGGCATATGTCGCACCAAACCCCCGACGTTTGGCGCCCACCATGGGGCCTGGTGCACTGCCGTCCAGACATCTGTTATGGACGGGAACCCTTTTCCTCCCTGGCGAGCGCAGCCAGCCAGGCACGCCAGATGAAGTTTGCGTCGACGCGCTGCGCAGCGTTGAGATCGCCTGCGCAGCCAGCTCCTTGGCCAAACTTGTCGGCAAGGTCCGCCTCTCCGACGAACCTGCGTCCGAAGCAGGCGCAGGCGGCCCGAAAACCTCCTCGTGGGCCTCCTCAATCAACTCCGCGTTTCCGGCAAGCCTGCCGTAGACTTGGAGTCCGTAGGCTCCACCGACCCGATGCTGGTCGACTCCGACACCGCGTCGGTCGACACGTTCCCCACCAACGTGGTGGTCTACGACAAACCTCTCCACCACGCGAAGAGCGACGGAAGCACCGTCATTGAGGTGCTGGTCATCAGTCATGACGAGTTCCCTGGCGAAGGGGTGCCCGACTCACTCGGCGCGGCGTTGCAAGACCTAGCTGCGCCCATTCCGGAAGATGCTGACGCAGAGACGTTAGAAGCGCGCCGCCTTCAGCTTGTTGAAGGCGCGAAGAAGATGGCCAGCATGAGACGCTTGTCAGAAGCTTACCAGCGGGAGATGGATCGCGCTATTGGCGGCTCGCCGGCCCCGGCAGGTCCCAGCCGCCTTGGCACGGTTCAGCAGCGCGGCGTAGCCATCGCCAGCCTGTTTGGGGCTAGCCGCCCCGTGTATGCCATGCCAGCGGAGAACATCCGAGCCGCCCAGGCAGCGCGGATGAGCTGGACAATTTCGAGGGCGAAGAGCGCCGCCTCATGATGGAGCGAGTCCAGCGGCTCCTCGACGCGGCCGCCGCGCAGAACGAGGCCGGCTGCCGCACGGAGGCGCCGCAGCGGCCAAACGACGACCCGCACCAAGATCAAGGCACGACGTCTCGGAAGCCGACTGGCGGTGCCCGAGGAAGAAAGGACAAGGAGCCGGCTGTCAGCCACAGTCGGACTCGGATTACCATAGAGCGCGACCGAGACGTCCGCCCGAGAGTAGTGGAACAACGGGACGACTGTCCGCCTCCCCCTCCCCACAAGGAGAGGCGAGTCTCCCTGCCGCCTATTGACCATCCAACTCTCAGTGACCGCCTTGGCCGCCGAGAGGGAGTTGGAGAGAATGACGCCCGCCATCGGATCGACCGACTTCACCGGTCCCTGGCGCTGGAAGAAGAAGACGAGCTGGGTCCGCCTTGTTTCGGGCCCCGCATTCGGGACGAGCCCTTTCCCAAAGGGTTCACGCTCCCAAGAGACACGCCCAAGTATACCGGCTCCGTGAAGCCGGAAGACTGGCTAGTCGACTACTCCATGGCTGTCAGCATAGCAAACGGCAACAAGCGTGTCGCCGTAAAGTACGTTCCGCTCATGCTCCAGGGCACGGCCCGGACATGGCTGAATAGCCCAAAGCCCCGCAGCATCAACAGCTGGGTCGACTTCACCGAAGCGTTCGTCCGCAATTTCACTAGCACGTACAAGCGTCCTCCCAAGCCTCGTCAACTCTCCTTGTTTGTGCAAGGTCCTGACGAGTCGACCCGTGACTACCTCACGCGTTGGGCTGAGCTCTGGAACTCCTGCGAGGGCGTACACGAGGTGCAGGTGTCAGGACCCCGACTCAATGCCACATCAATCTAGCATGTAACACCTCATATCTCTTTGCGGCCTCACGCACGGTATTCCCACGGGTGTCGCCTTACCTTTGCCCGGGACCATTTGCGCCTTTTGGCTCACGTATATGACAGTGTCGCTAGCATCCATATGATAAGGAGCCCGGGCTGACATGGCTAGTCGTAAACCCAAAGCGGCACAGACTTACAGGGACAGGCATCCATGACCCAGCATCGAACGTGTCGGTCATCAGCGAGTGAATCCAGGCTGTAGCACTGGGCTAGCAGGACTCCGGTGAACCGGGCTGTAGCGGGCTAACAGGACTCCGGTATTCACCGCATGACATTTCCCCGAAGGGACAAACACAGGAACGAAGAAGGACACATGCCGGCCAGCCTAAGTGTTCCGGAGCAGTAGCAAGCTACCATGGCTCGGTGGAAACACTAGGAGACATTTCCCCGTAAGAGAGGCTACTAAAGATAAACAACTAGATGGTCAGATCCCACACATACCAAGCATTTCAATAACATACACACAATATGCTCGATATGTGCAAATACAACATGGCATCACAACATGACTCTATGACTCAAGTAATCTATTCAATAGGCTCCGAGGAGCGAGATATTACAAACATGGGTCTCATGACCCAACAATCAGAGCATACAAATCAAAGCACAAGCGGAAGCTATCATGTCTGAGTACAGACATCTATAAATGAAAAAGGCTGAGAAGCCTGACTATCGATCAGATCCTGCCGAGGGCACAAGATCGTAGCTGAGGTAACAAGCTAAACGTCGAAGTCCACGTGGAACTACTAGTGAGACTGAAGTCTCTCTGCAAAAACATAAAATAGGCAAACGTGAGTACAAATGTACCCAGCAAGACTTACATCAGAACTAACTACATATGCATCATTTCAACAAAGGGATGGTGGGGTTTAACTGCAGCAAGCCAGCTTTGACTCGGTGGCTATCCTAAACTACGACTGCAAGTAACTCTTTTGAGGTGGCGCACACGAGTCCACATATTCACCATATCAATACACCACTATGGATCCGCTCCCGTCTCCCTACGAGAACGCCATCCATAGCACTCACGCTTATCTTGCGCATTTTAAAGTATCCACTTTCACTTGTCTATGAACTGATATAAGCAACCCAGAAGTCCTTTTCCGCGGACACGGCTATTCGAATAGATGATGTTAACCCTGCAGGGGTGTACTTCTTCATACATGTTTCCACCACTTAGCGTCTGCACACGACATGTGCTCGGCAGACTTCAAGCGAAAGCCGACGTGGGTGTAGACCACGACCTACCTAAACACTCAAGTCTCTAGTCCAGGTTTATCGCCTATTCGGGTTCCATCCATGAGGAGATCCGGCCGGAGTTTCGCTCACAGCCCCAAACGATGTGAACAGGGTTCCCGAGATACCAAACGGGCATCCGGTACACCGTGCCACGTACCTACCGCATCACAGCCCACCCCTACGGTCAGCGCTGTCCACGGCCTCCAGTAAGCTACAAACACCAGAAACTACTTGCAACTCCTGGACAGAGGACTAGGGTGAATAAGAAGTCGAGCGGGGTCATATTTCAGGGCCCAATGTATGGTAGTAGCTGAATCATGGATCACAAACACAGAACTCAGTTCCTGAGGACGGCTGCAATGAGACAACCCACCATGTACTCCTACATGGCCTCTCACCGCTACCTTTACCAAATCGTGTTCACACACTTAGCTCACACACAGTAGGACATGTTCACACGCCTCTGATTCATCCCCGATGAATCAGACCTGACTCAACTCTAAGCAGTAGCAGGCATGACAAACAAGCATGAATGAGTAGGCACAACAGGGCTCAAACAATTCCTACTCATACTAGTGGGTTTCATCTATTTACTGTGGAATGACAGGTCATGCAAAGGATAAAGGGGTTCAGCTACCGCAGCAAGTAACAGATGAATCGTTGTTGTCCTAATGCAGTAAAAGAGAGCAGGAGCGAGAGAGTAGGATTGTATCGGAATGAACAAGGGGGTTTTGCTTGCCTGGCACTTCTGAAGATAACATTGAGTCTTCATCAGTGTCAACGATCACATCATCGGTATCACGTCTATCGGAAGGGGACAAATACCGGCAACACAGAAGGGAGCACAATCAATGCAATGCACAATATGATGCATGATCATGACATGGCAAAATGAATGTGTTTTGGGCTAATGCAACTAAAACCAGATTAAATGAAGTTGGTTTGAATATAAAATTCAAATTCAAACTCCATATGTGATTAAATAAATGCCCTTTAATTGATTTGTGCTAAACAGCACCTATAAGTTGTTCTAACATGCATGAAAATGGTACAGATGGATTCCTTGAATTTTTCTGATAATTTTTCATATATAAATTATTTAATTTGGAGTTACGGTTAATTTTCTATGAATTTTAGAAGTTTATACAATTTTCTGGAATTTCAGAATTAAATTAAATCCAGAAAATGAGTTATGACATCAGCACTGCGTCATGCTTGCGTCAGCAAGTCAACAGGGCTGCCCCGGGTCAAACCTGACGTGTGGGGGCCACACGTCAGTGACACAGGTTAGACAGGGGGGTTAGTTTAATTTAATTAAAGATTAGGGCACTAGGGCCCACATGTCAGTGGCTCTGGGGTTAGATTAGGTGGTGATTAGCTTAAGCTAATCACCTGATGGCGGGGGCCCACCTGTCAGTGTTAGCAGAGGGGGTAGTTAAGATAAAATAGTTAAACTAATTAACAGGGGGGGGCTGGCCCCACCTGTCATCGACCCAGAGAGGGGGGGGGGGTCCCGCCGTGGTCAACGTGGTCAGACCCACCGGCGGCTTGACGCCGGCGAGGCCAGACGCGGTGGTGCGCGTCGGAAACCAACTACAGGGGCTCTTTTGGCGCGCAGGAAGCAGCTACGGGGAGAGGGTGGAGTGGCGCATCCAACGGTGGCGGTGGCGGAGGCTGGGGTGGCCGGAGCTGCCGGCGGCGACCTCTTTTGCGGCTGCCGGAGTTCGGGCAATCTCGGGGTCGGGGTTAGGGAGCACGGCAGGAGGAGCTGGGGCGTGCTACGGACTCCTGAGATCATGGTGAGCACGTCAGTGGGCTCGGATACGAGCTGGGGTGGCTGTGGCCACGGCCACGCCATGGCCGGCGGCGAGAGATTCTCGGGCAAAGTGGTGGGGCTAGCTAGAGAGGGAGGTGGGGCACGGGGAGAGGGGGAATCGGGTCGAGGGCTCACCGCGGTTCTTCTGGTGCTGCTGGCGAGGCAGGGGAGGCACGGGGTCCGGCGAATCGACGGAGGGGAGCTTCGGTGGCCGGCGACGGAACGGCGATGGTGGCGGCGTTGCAGGGCTTCCGGAGGGCCGTGGGTCGGTGGGGAGGAAGGAGGGGGTCGAGGCGGAGCTCGTGGGTGTGTCGGAGAGGCTAGGGGTGGCCGGTGGCCACGAGAGAGCTCGTCGGCGGCGGCGGGTGTGTTCGGTGGCTGCGCGCGAGAGAGCCAGAGGAGGAGAGGAGCTCGGGGAGAGAGTGAGAGGCCTGGGGGGGGGTGCGTGGCGTCGCGGACGGGGTCCAGGGCAACGAGAGGAAGCAGGAGGTGGCTAGGGGGGAAGCAGGAGGTGGCCGAGGCAGCGTCGGCGAGCGCCACGCCTCGCCTCTGTTCGTCCTCCTGGCAGAGGAGGAAGAGGACAAAGGAGGAGGAGGTGGGCTGGGCCGGCTGGGGGGGAGCTGGGCCGGTGATGGCGCCAGGTAAGGTTTCTCTTCCCTTTTTTTCTATTTTGTTTCTCTTTTCTATTTCTGTAGTTTTGTTTCTGATTTAGTTTATAGCACAAATCATTTTAATAAATCCTGCAAATAATTGTGGCCATTAAATGAATTATTACAGAGGCCCTTAACTATTTTCAGAATTGTTGGAGCATTTAAAAATATTAATAGTATTTAAATGCCCCAATTCAAATACAATATGGATTATTCAAAAATCCATAATGGCCCAAAAATATTGGCATCATTTTTGGTAGAGGCTTTTCACCTTTGTCAAAAATCATGAACATTTTTGAAAGCCCTTTGGACTTACTTGAAAATATTTTAGGTGAACCTAGTGAATTCCTTTAATGCTAGGGTTTGAGCAATCCCCATTTCAAGTTCATTCAAAAGTTAAACATGATGCACACATGAGGTCTAGCCTAGTGCATACCAGAAGCTAGGGATGTGACAACTCACCCCCACTAAACAAGAATCTCGTCTCGAGATTCGAGCGTAGGGTAGGATGAAGGGGAAAACGCAAACTAGTACAATCTTTCCAATCCAGGGTGCACTTCAAATGAACGTTGATTTGAACACCATCTTTGTCTTGATGTCTTGCTTCGAGAACTTCAGCTAATCATGACAAGAAGGGGAAAGGGAAACTCTAGAAGGGTCGATCTTCTCGAAGATCGAACAACTCACGGAATGAGACATAGGACCATCTCTCGGGTTGAGACACGAGATACACATCGAGAGGGGTGGAAGAAACGGATGACGAAGGTTCACTAGGTGGACAACAATTTCACACTTAAGAAGGTGGTAAACGATTGTCAACGTAACGAGGAGTTGAGTTGCCATGATACCATAACGAAACATCCTGGAGGAGGGTGATTCGTAGATTATTACCTTAAGTGGCAAAAAGAATTACTTTTGATTCAGAGATCATTGAAACTCTTTAAACCAGCCTAAGACAATTCTCGAGCGATCGTTTGGAGGGGGTCGGTAGAATGGCATACTCGGACTTGGATGATGTGGATTACCTTGTTGAAGACAACGTAATGGATGAATTTGCTTATCACCGGAAATGGAAGAGACCCATGGTAGAATGGCACATTGGCGGTGCAAGCTAGGAACAAAATGCAAATGCTGGGAATGATTCTGGTAACTGGGGAGAACCCAACAATAGAGAGTGAATTCACTGTTTGAATAGATCATAGCATTGCCGAGGGAACTGAGAGCAAACCCAGCTAGTGCCGATGATAACACGTAGCGCTTGTGCGTGCTCTCAAGAACTTGAGCATTTCCATATTCATCAAGGTTTTACCAACATCCGTGTCAAGGATCCTGGCAACACAACTTGCTACCATGATGAATGATGATGGATGATGCAGATGCAAAGGAAGATAACACCTTCTCAAATTTCACCCCTGGCGGGGCCAAGGAGATAAAATCTGGATGATCGACCGAGAGACATTTAGCACTCCGCTTCTAATGTTCTCCTTGATGTGCTAGTATAACCCATTCATAGATATGGTTTGATATCTAAAACATCAAGTAAAAGGTCGGACTTCGGGAACACAAAAATCCATAGGGGCAACTAGGGAGTAAATCCTACGAAATCCCTATGGGGAGGTGGCCAACTTCCTCAATCAAGATATTATAATAACAGGTCTTCCGGCTGGGTGTGTTGACCACGACATCCACATTACCGGTTTCGAGGGACCGATATTATAGTTCTTGGGAAATGTTCCAACCATCATATCTGCCTGAGATTCAGATCTGGTTGGTGTCAGGATATTCCAGACTCATCGAGTCTAGGAAGAAAAATGAAAGTTTGCAACACAAATCGACGAGATGACGTTGCGGGATTCTCGGGAGATGAACTACGATAGCAAGCTCCAAAACATGAGCTGGTTCTGCTACAAACATGTGAACACGTTGTCCTAGACAAAACATTATCACATGGTAGTCTTACAACAAAACACTACCGAGTTCAGGTGGGGAACCATAATCGAGGACATTGAAGTCCTTGCATAAGGCATGCTCTTAAGAAGGAACTTCTTCTCCTTGAACAAATCGATCAGTGGCTTGGTGTGCTCGGAACACATATGGAATGAAGGTTGCAAGTCTCCAGACCACAGAATACTTCGCACATGTGCATGACTGACTTGCGATGATTTCAGAGGAAGCAACATTGACTTTCTCGAGTCCACGGCGGCAACTTGCATCAAATGCACATGAACTAGAGGAAGTCACTTCTTACATCCGAACATATGCTTCATGAGCTAGCATGAACAAATGCTTTCAAAAGTTTCCAACACTAGCTTAATGTTCAGCAAAATTATGAAGAAGACAAGGATGTTGTCAATGGGCACAACAACAATTCATCTGGGTTTCCTTTTAAAAGGAATTCCATAGTTAAGTGAACAAGTGATAGCATTGGTCAGACCCAAAAGATATAATGGTGTATGCTCGAGGGATCAACCACGAGTAAGACAACATTACGAATATCGTTGGTTCTGGTCTTATTGGATGATAGCCCATACTCAATCAAAGGTTTGGGTAAGATAATAGATCCAACAATTGTTCACAAGGACCAATTGATGAAGATATCATCTTTCTTCAACACACACTACACAAGATTATCCCTTTGGAACGAACTAAGTCAGGCAAGCTTTTATCCTCCAACTCTCCAAGTTGTTGTTTAGCTTATCCAACTAGCTCAGGGTATCCAACACGGATTCTTGGAGAAGGGTTGGTTTACAGGAATAAACCAACTTGATCACGAACTCAACATAGCGGTCAGGTGACAACCTGGTAGTACTTCCGAGAAGATCTTCGGAAAATCACGAACCACCGGTATGTTACTAATCTCGAGAACAATCTTGCTTTTCATGGCAAGACGATATGATCAATAGAGCAAGGATTTGAAATAATCCTAACTCATCGATCGAGGAGTGAACCAGGAGAATGGACTAGGTAGCATGATCAACCTTAGAATGATGATTCAAAACCAACACGCTAAGAATGAAATTATTATCCTTTAACTACCAAGCAACGAGGTTGCTGGGAGTATTGATTTCACACATCACAATTCATTTGTCGGTATTCCGGTTGCATCAACACGAGGGCCGAGGAATGAACAGTGATGGCAAGAAGTATCACTGTACCAAGAGTTCATGGGATGGTGTGCAATTCCTATAACAATCCCGATATAAAGATGGTAATACTCCAAGGTAGAACAGAACAAAAGCTGGATTAGCAATTTGATCTGCGGAGCACAACTTCTTTGACCCAATCCTGGATATGGAAGAGGTACTGGAGTTTGTTTCTCCTAGTCATTCTGCGATAGAATGGCTTGACGGACCACAAGAGTAATAGGCATCGATAAACGAACGCACGCATACTCTTGACTATCAATTGATAGACGAAGGTCAGTAGACAACTAAAGAGGGACAACTCAAAGGAACACACGATTTTCTGAGTTGTGGATGCATGGTTTGGCATGTCGAACGAATTCAACATTTCTTCCAGATAACCCATGCAGAGAGGTAGGACTGGCAGAGTCACGATTTATGAATGGAGATCTCCTCAAGAGTACTCTAATTGTGATCTTTTGATCCAATAAACATCTGCCATAAGCGGTTCATAGTATTTGAAAGAAGGAAATACCACGGACCTCGAGGACTATCGCAAAGTTACTAATATCCTGAAGGAACTAGCAAACACTATCAACATGAAGTAAGTAGAGTGAATCTCAGGTTCAAGAACCCAGGAACAGAATACCTATTACTAAGTAGCATCACGGGATGCTTTCGAGAATGATGGCCAGAATCATCACACTGGGAACACAAATCATGGCTAAATTACTAGATGATCCCCTGAGACACCTAGGGTCATAATAATTATTCCAACATAAAGGTCGAGGCAGTAGAATACCTCAACTCAACAATTAGTGTGATTGAGCTGGCATAAAGGAGCATCGAAACCAGAGGGAAAGGATTTTGCAAATGCATCAGACTATTTAGAAATCTGGAATGACTCGGACAGCATAACGGCTGTAAATGCTCAGAAAAGATTTGAGACATTCACAAAAATGGTGGCATAACCACTCAGAAGCACAATATCAAGGTTTCGAGATCAACAATTAACATATGGAGGTAGTAGGAACTGAACTCAAGCTTAAATCCAACAATCTTATAAGTCTACGAATTAGTAACGCGTGATCCTGATAGAAAGAAGAGATAGCCTAGTTCCTTAACCCCGTAGGAAAGATAAGATAACTCAGATCAGAAGGCATGAGGTATAAGGAGTAAAAAGAGCCTTACGTTCCATCCCACAATCAATTCCCTTATATAACTAAAGAATTCCTAGACTCAACTTCGACCAGTTTGGCTTGGTAATCCTACAGGCAGTCAAGCTCTGATACCAACGCTGTCAGGACCCCGACTCAATGCCACATCGATCTAGCATGTAACACCTCATATCACTTTGCGGCCTCACGCACGGTATTCCCACGGGTGTCGCCTTACCTTTGCCCGGGACCGTTTGCGCCTTTTGGCTCACGTATATGACAGTGTCGCTAGCATCCATATGATAAGGAGCCCGGGCTGACATGGCTAGTCGTAAACCCAAAGCGGCACAGACTTATAGGGACAGGCATCCATGACCCAGCATCGAACGTGTCGGTCATCAGCGAGTGAATCCAGGCTGTAGCACTGGGCTAGCAGGACTCCGGTGAACCGGGCTGTAGCGGGCTAACAGGACTCCGGTATTCACCACGTGACATTTCCCCGAAGGGACAGACACAGGAACGAAGAAGGACACATGCCGGCCAGCCTAAGTGTTCCAGAGCAGTAGCAAGCTACCATGGCTCGGTGGAAACACTAGGAGACATTTCCCCGTAAGAGAGGCTACTAAAGATAAACAACTAGATGGTCAGATCCCACACATACCAAGCATTTCAATAACATACACACAATATGCTCGATATGTGCAAATACAACATGGCATCACAACATGACTCTATGACTCAAGTAATCTATTCAATAGGCTCCGAGGAGCGAGATATTACAATCATGGGTCTCATGACCCAACAATCAGAGCATACAAATCAAAGCACAAGCGGAAGCTATCATGTCTGAGTACAGACATCTATAAATGAAAAAGGCTGAGAAGCCTGACTATCTATCAGATCCTGCCGAGGGCACAAGATCGTAGCTGAGGTAACAAGCTAAACGTCGAAGTCCACGTGGAACTACTAGTGAGACTGAAGTCTCTCTGCAAAAACATAAAATAGGCAAACGTGAGTACAAATGTACCCAGCAAGACTTACATCAGAACTAACTACATATGCATCATTTCAACAAGGGATGGTGGGGTTTAACTGCAGCAAGCCAGCTTTGACTCGGTGGCTATCCTAAACTACGACTGCAAGTAACTCTTTTGAGGTGGCGCACACGAGTCCACATATTCACCATATCAATACACCACTATGGATCCGCTCCCGTCTCCCTACGAGAACGCCATCCATAGCACTCACGCTTATCTTGCGCATTTTAAAGTATCCACTTTCACTTGTCTATGAACTGATATAAGCAACCCAGAAGTCCTTTTCCGCGGACACGGCTATTCGAATAGATGATGTTAACCCTGCAGGGGTGTACTTCTTCATACATGTTTCCACCACTTAGCGTCTGCACACGACATGTGCTCGGCAGACTTCAAGCGAAAGCCGACGTGGGTGTAGACCACGACCTACCTAAACACTCAAGTCTCTAGTCCAGGTTTATCGCCTATTCGGGTTCCATCCATGAGGAGATCCGGCCGGAGTTTCGCTCACAGCCCCAAACGATGTGAACAGGGTTCCCGAGATACCAAACGGGCATCCGGTACACCGTGCCACGTACCTACCGCATCACAGCCCACCCCTACGGTCAGCGCTGTCCACGGCCTCCAGTAAGCTACAAACACCAGAAACTACTTGCAACTCCTGGACAGAGGACTAGGGTGAATAAGAAGTCGAGCGGGGTCATATTTCAGGGCCCAATGTATGGTAGTAGCTGAATCATGGATCACAAACACAGAACTCAGTTCCTGAGGACGGCTGCAATGAGACAACCCACCATGTACTCCTACATGGCCTCTCACCGCTACCTTTACCAAATCGTGTTCACACACTTAGCTCACACACAGTAGGACATGTTCACACGCCTCTGATTCATCCCCGATGAATCAGACCTGACTCAACTCTAAGCAGTAGCAGGCATGACAAACAAGCATGAATGAGTAGGCACAACAGGGCTCAAACAATTCCTACTCATACTAGTGGGTTTCATCTATTTACTGTGGAATGACAGGTCATGCAAAGGATAAAGGGGTTCAGCTACCGCAGCAAGTAACAGATGAATCGTTGTTGTCCTAATGCAGTAAAAGAGAGCAGGAGCGAGAGAGTAGGATTGTATCGGAATGAACAAGGGGGTTTTGCTTGCCTGGCACTTCTGAAGATAACATTGAGTCTTCATCAGTGTCAACGATCACATCATCGGTATCACGTCTATCGGAGGGGACAAATACCGGCAACACAGAAGGGAACACAATCAATGCAATGCACAATATGATGCATGATCATGACATGGCAAAATGAATGTGTTTTGGGCTAATGCAACTAAAACCAGATTAAATGAAGTTGGTTTGAATATAAAATTCAAATTCAAACTCCATATGTGATTAATAAATGCCCTTTAATTGATTTGTGCTAAACAGCACCTATAAGTTGTTCTAACATGCATGAAAATGGTACAGATGGATTCCTTAAATTTTTCTGATAATTTTTCATATATAAATTATTTAATTTGGAGTTACGGTTAATTTTCTATGAATTTTGGAAGTTTTAGGCATTTTTCTGGAATTTCAGAATTAATTAAATCCAGAAAATGAGTTATGACATCAGCACTGCGTCATGCTTGCATCAGCAAGTCAACAGGGCTGCCCCGGGTCAAACCTGACGTGTGGGGGCCACACGTCAGTGACACAGGTTAGACAGGGGGGTTAGTTTAATTTAATTAAAGATTAGGGCACTAGGGCCCACATGTCAGTGGCTCTGGGGTTAGATTAGGTGGTGATTAGCTTAAGCTAATCACCTGATGGCGGGGGCCCACCTGTCAGTGTCAGCAGAGGGGGTAGTTAAGATAAAATAGTTAAACTAATTAACAGGGGGGGGCTGGCCCCACCTGTCATCGACCCAGAGAGGGGGGGGGTCCCGCCGTGGTCAACGTGGTCAGACCCACCGGCGGCTTGACGCCGGCGAGGCCAGACGCGGTGGTGCGCGTCGGAAACCAACTACAGGGGCTCTTTTGGCGCGCAGGAAGCAGCTACGGGGAGAGGGTGGAGTGGCGCATCCAACGGTGGCGGTGGCGGAGGCTGGGGTGGCCGGAGCTGCCGGCGGCGACCTCTTTTGCGGCTGCCGGAGTTCGGGCAATCTCGGGGTCGGGGTTAGGGAGCACGGCAGGAGGAGCTGGGGCGTGCTACGGACTCCTGAGATCATGGTGAGCACGTCAGTGGGCTCGGATACGAGCTGGGGTGGCTGTGGCCACGGCCACGCCATGGCCGGCGGCGAGAGATTCTCGGGCAAAGTGGTGGGGCTAGCTAGAGAGGGAGGTGGGGCACGGGGAGAGGGGGAATCGGGTCGAGGGCTCACCGCGGTTCTTCTGGTGCTGCTGGCGAGGCAGGGGAGGCACGGGGTCCGGCGAATCGACGGAGGGGAGCTTCGGTGGCCGGCGACGGAACGGCGATGGTGGCGGCGTTGCAGGGCTTCCGGAGGGCCGTGGGTCGGTGGGGAGGAAGGAGGGGGTCGAGGCGGAGCTCGTGGGTGTGTCGGAGAGGCTAGGGGTGGCCGGTGGCCACGAGAGAGCTCGTCGGCGGCGGCGGGTGTGTTCGGTGGCTGCGCGCGAGAGAGCCAGAGGAGGAGAGGAGCTCGGGGAGAGAGTGAGAGGCCTGGGGGGGTGCGTGGCGTCGCGGACGGGGTCCAGGGCAACGAGAGGAAGCAGGAGGTGGCTAGGGGGGGAAGCAGGAGGTGGCCGAGGCAGCGTCGGCGAGCGCCACGCCTCGCCTCTGTTCGTCCTCCTGGCAGAGGAGGAGAGGACAAAGGAGGAGGAGGTGGGCTGGGCCGGCTGGGGGGGGAGCTGGGCCGGTGGTGGCGCCAGGTAAGGTTTCTCTTCCCTTTTTTTCTATTTTGTTTCTCTTTTCTATTTCTGTAGTTTTGTTTCTGATTTAGTTTATAGCACAAATCATTTTAATAAATCCTGCAAATAATTGTGGCCATTAAATGAATTATTACAGAGGCCCTTAACTATTTTCAGAATTGTTGGAGCATTTAAAAATATTAATAGTATTTAAATGCCCCAATTCAAATACAATATGGATTATTCAAAAATCCATAATGGCCCAAAAATATTGGCATCATTTTTGGTAGAGGCTTTTCACCTTTGTCAAAAATCATGAACATTTTTGAAAGCCCTTTGGACTTACTTGAAAATATTTTAGGTGAACCTAGTGAATTCCTTTAATGCTAGGGTTTGAGCAATCCCCATTTCAAGTTCATTCAAAAGTTAAACATGATGCACACATGAGGTCTAGCCTAGTGCATACCAGAAGCTAGGGATGTGACAGCAGGCCATTGAGTACTTCACAGCCGGGTGCCGAGAAGGCACCCTCCTCAAGCACAAGCTCCTCTGCGACGAGCTAGAAACCCTCGACGAGCTGCTGATCATAGCGGACAAGTACGCTACGGCCGACTCCTCCATGAAGATGGAAATTCAAATCAGCACGGCTGGCAAAGTAGCTCCTCAGGCTCCAAGAACTCCAGCCGCAGACGCCGGCCAGCAACAACAGCAGGGCGACAACAAGCGCAAGGCCCCGCAGCCGGCTTCCAGCAGCCGGCAGGTCGCGACCGTTGAAGCCCAGCAGCCAGAAGAGCACCCTCCGCCCAAGCGATAGAAAGGCGGCAAGCCGAACTGGTTGCCGGCCTTCTCCTACGAGCACACCTTGGATGGACCTTGCAAGTTCCACAGTGGTGCGAAGCCGTCGAATCACACCACCCGGAAGTGCCATTGGCTCACCAGAATCGCCAAGGGAGACGGCCTCCTGCCACCCCCGCCTGCTGGGCAGCCGCCTCCGCGCCAGCAGCTGGCAGTCAGGCCAGTCGGCGCAGTACAAGACGAATACCCTGAAGAGCATGGAGCCTACGTGGTGTTCACCAGTGTGGCTGATGATCGACGCAGCAGGCGGCTGTAGCGACAAGAGGTGAACATAGTAGCCTCAGAGACGCCAGAGTTCATGCACTGGTCTGAGAGGCCCATCAGCTGGAGCAGGGCTGACCACCCAGAAGTGATGCCAAGTCCGGGCTCCTACGCCTTGGTCCTAGACGCCACCTTTGCCATGGACAAACGGGCCACGCGTTTCTCGCGAGTTCTGATAGATGGAGGCAGCAGAATCAATATCCTGTACAAGGACACCATGGAGAAGTTAGGAATCAAGCAGAGACAGCTTCAGAACAGCCGGACTGTGTTCCACGGCATTGTTCCTGGGCTTTCCTGCTCACCAATCGACAAGATCCTTATTGACGTCCTCTTTGGGGACAAAGATCACTTCCGAAGAGAGTCTGTTTGGTTTGAGGTAGTGGACCTTGAGAGCCCATACCATGCGCTCCTTGGCCGGCCCGCCTTGGCCAAGTTCATGGCGGTCCCCCACTACGCCTACCTCAAGATGAAGATGCCCAGCTCCAGGGGAATTCTGACTGTGGCCGGCGACTACCGGAAGTCGTCCGCTTGCGCGGCCGAGAGTAGTCGGCTGGCCGAGTCCCTGGTGATTGCAGCTGAGAAGCGACTCCTTGAGCGAGTTGTGGCGATGGCCGGCAAGCAGCCGGAGATATCTCCCGACCCGAAGGAGTCGGAAGCCGAAGATTCATTCAAGCCGGCCAAAGAGACAAAGACGATACCCTTGGATCCGGAGCGCCCAGAGAGATACGCCGTCGTAGGTGCAAACCTCGACAGCAAATAGGAAGGCGAGCTCGTCGATTTCCTCCATGAGAATCGGGACATCTTCGCATGGTCTCCCAAGGACATGCCAGGTGTACCGACGGATTTCGCCGAGCACAAGTTACACGTCCGATCTGATGCAAAGCCGGTCAGGCAGCCCCTGCGCCGCTTATCAGAAGAGAAGAGAAGAGTTATCGGAGAAGAGATAGCCCGACTCCTAGCAGCCGGCTTCATTATGGAAGTTTTCTTCCCGGAGTGGCTGGCAAATCCGGTCCTGGTGCTAAAGAAGAACAAGCAATGGCGAATGTGTATTGACTACACGAGCCTCAACAAGGCCTGCCCCAAGGACCCATTTGCTCTACCAAGAATTGACCAGGTGATAGACTCCACAGCCGGATGCGAGTTGTTGAGCTTCTTGGATGCATACTCAGGATATCACCAGATCAAGCTGAATCCGGCTGACAGATTGAAGACCGCCTTCATCACGCCGTTTGGAGCATTCTGCTACCTCACCATGACGTTCGGCTTAAGGAATGCCGGCGCCACCTTTCAGCGTTGCATGCAGAAGTGCCTCCTCAAGCAGCTCGGCAGGAACGCCCACGTTTACGTGGACGACGTGGTGGTGAAGACGGAAAAGCGAGGAACACTGCTGGAAGACCTCAAGGAGACCTTTGAGAACCTGCGCCGGTTCCAGATCAAGCTCAACCCCGAGAAGTGTGTCTTCGGAGTACCAGCCGGCCAGCTGCTAGGTTTCCTGGTCTCTGAACGCGGCATAGAATGCAACCCAGTAAAAATCAAGGCCATCGAGAGAATGGAGGTACCCAGCCGACTGCTGGATGTGCAGAAGTTCACCGGCTGCTTGGCGTCCATCAGCCGATTCATCAGTCGGCTGGGCGAGAAAGCTCTCCCCTTATACCAACTCATGAAGAAGACCACTTTTTTCGAGTGGAACCATAAGGCGGACGAAGCTTTCCACCAGTTGAAGAAGATGCTGACTACTCCACCCGTCCTGGCGGCTCCGACTCCCAAGGAACCTATGCTCCTGTACATCGCCGCCACCAGCCGAGTAGTCAGCACAGTCATTGTAGTAGAGCGCAAGGAGGAAGGCAAGGCGCTACCTGTCCAGAGACCAGTATATTACCTGAGCGAGGTACTGTCGACCTCCAAGCAGAACTACCCCCACTACCAGAAGATGTGCTATGGCGTGCACTTTGCTGCCAAGAAATTGAAGCCTTACTTTCAAGAGCATCCAATCACAGTGGTCTGCACGGCTCCACTTGCCGAGATCATCGGTAGCCGAGATGCCTCTGGTCGAGTGGCCAAGTGGGCCATAGAGCTGGCTCCTTACACCATCTACTACCAGCCCCGCACCGCTATCAAATCACAAGCACTGGCCGACTTCCTCGTCGACTGGGCCGAGACCCAGTACCTGCCTCCAGCGCCTGACTCCACCCATTGGCGGATGCACTTCGACGGCTCCAAGATGCGCACCGGCTTGGGAGCCGGCGTCGTCCTCACCTCTCCCAAAGGCGACAAGCTCAAATATGCACTGCAAATCCATTTTGCCGCCTCCAACAACGTGGCCGAGTACGAGGCGCTCATTCACGGGCTCCGGCTTGCCAAAGAACTTGGCATCCGCCGGATCTTGTGTTATGGCGACTCGGACTTAGTGGTCCAGCAGTCATCTGGCGACTGGGACGCGAAAGACGCAAACATGGCGAGCTACCGTTTCCTCGTGCAGCAACTCAGCGGGTATTTCGAAGGGTGCGAGTTCCTCCATGTGCCAAGAAACGACAACGACCAAGCAGACGCCTTGGCACGAATCGGCTCTACCCGCCAAGCAATACCATCTGGCGTCGCCCTTCAACGCCTCCTCAAGCCGTCTGTCAAGCCTTCACCAGAATCAGACTCCATTTTTGTGCCGGCTCCTCCCGAAGACGGCGGATCCGACTCCAGAGCTCCGGCAGTCGGAACGGGGACTTTGGCGGGCGACTCCAAAGCTGCCACAGTCGAGCCCGGCCCGGGGACTGCGGTGACGGACTCGAAGATTCCAGAACTCGGCCCAAGGACCGCGCCAGTCGGCCTGGGGACTTCATCAGCCCAGCAAGCGGCTGTTGACTCCAGCCCGCCGCCTCCCAGCCCAGCCGCCCTCGTCCAAGTCGCAGTTCTGGTAGTCGAAGAAATAGCAGCACCCTCATGGGCCCAGCCCATCCTCAAATTCCTGGTGAACAAAGAGCTACCAACTGATGAGACCTCAGCTCGGCAAGTACAACGCCGGGCGGCAGCCTATACCATAATCAACAGAGAGCTGGTCAGGCGCAGCGTCACTGGTGTCTACCAGCGCTGCGTAGAGCCAGAGCAAGGCCAGGCGATCCTCAAAGACATCCATCAAGGCGAATGCGGCCACCATGCGGCTTTAAGAGCACTCACCGCCAAAGCTTTTCAGCTCTGTTTCTTTTGGCCAACTGCCTTGGAAGAGGCCAAGGAGTTGGTCCAAAAATGTAAAGGGTGCCCGAAGTTCAGCTCCAAGCCACACCAGCCGGCTTCCGCGCTCAAGACCATCCCCATTGCTTGGCCTTTTGTAGTTTGGGGTCTAGACATGGTGGGACCATTCAAGACAGCACGAGGTGGTCTAACTCACCTACTTGTCGCAGTGGACAAGTTCACCAAGTGGGTGGAAGTGAAGGCAATTAAGAAACTGAACGGTCCGACTGCCATGACCTTCATCACTGATATCACAATTCGGTACGGCATACCACACAACATCATCACCAACAACGGCACAAATTTTGCCAAAGGCACCTTGGCCCGTTTCTGCGCAACACAGGGCATCCGACTGGACCTAGCGTCCGTCGCCCGCCCGCAGTCAAATGGCCAAGTGGAGCGAGCAAATGGCCTCATCCTGTCCGGCATCAAGCCTTGATTGATCGAGCCTCTGGAGTGTCCAGCAGGCTGCTGGCTCGACGAGCTGCCAGCCGTCCTCTTGAGTCTGCGCACGACTCCAAACAAGTCAACCGGCTTCACGCCCTTCTTCCTCCTCTACGGTGCCGAAGCCGTCATCCCAACGGACATAGAGTTCGACTCCCCACGAGTCACCATGTACACCAAGGAGGAAGCAGAAGAAGCACGACAAGACGGTCCAGCATCTACCAGCAGAGCGTGCGCCGATATGCTGGAAGAGGGCCGGCTATTGGCACTCAGTCGGTCCAGCATCTACCAGCAGAGCCTGCGCCGATACCACAACAGGAAGGTCAGGCCAAGATCTTTCCAAGAAGGCGACCTTGTGCTCCGGCTGATCCAGCGAACAGCCGGCCAGCACAAGCTGTCGCCGCCTTGGGAAGGACCTTTCATCATCATCAAAGTACTAGGCAACGATTCCTACTACCTGATAAACGTTCAGAAGCCCCGAGCACGCAAGAGGGACGACTCCGGCAAGGAGACAGAGCGGCCATGGAAGGCAAATCTTCTCTGAAGATTTTACAGTTGATGATGTATGTACCACGCTACCTTTTGTATTAAAGTACCAAGACTTCGGGCCCCCCGAGACGTGCTCGGGGACTGCCCTCTTTTGTCTGTATGATAAAAATTGTGCCTACAAATATGTTACTCTTTGTCATGCCGCTTGGCATCAGGCTCGACAACTCGGCCCGCGGACTTGCCGCCTTGCACTATGAAATGCTTCCTGCAGCCGGACAAGTAGTGTGTAACACCTAAGCCGTCTTCTGTCAGAAGCCGCAGCTCGCAGAGCGACTGTACGGTGGGCAGAGGTAAGGTAGAATGGGTGCTCGCACGAAAAATGGCTAAGGACTCAAAGCGTAAAACATAGCTCAAGACGGCTTCCAGCCTTTCTCGCAAACCAACTCTCAGACAGTCGGATTGTCGTTTTCTATCCAACTTGCTCAAACAATCTTGAAATCGGCTAAGTACTTGCTTTCCCAAAGTAGCCTAGCACTTGATCCAGCAACAGTCCGCAGAGCAGCTGTCCGATTGGCAAGGCAGGCAACTAAGAGAAAGCGGCAAAGGAAAACAGCCAAAAGAACAATGAGCAAGAAAAGATATATATATATATATATATATATATATATATATATATATATATATAACATAGGCCCTTGGCCGAATTGTCGAGTAGAGGTTCAAAATACACCCCGCGGGTGGAATTGTGCGAATTAACAAGTTCTTCAAAAGACTACTGAAGCAGATAAAACAAAAGACACAGCGGCAGCTTAGGAGGCGGCAGACGGATTCGGGGGTCGGAGGAGGCGCCAGCGTCAGGCGTCGGGGCGGTCGGCCGGCTAGTCTCGGCTTGATCGCCTCCGGCAGCAGTCGGGTCGGTCGCACGCGGCTCGTTGCTGGAGGCGCGGTCGGGCTGAGGCTGGCCGTCTGCTCCGTCTTCTGGTGCCTCCGCCTCGCCCTCATCCTCCGCCTCGTCCTCCTCCTCGACGCTGGAGCCAATCACCTCCGCCGAGTCTTCGCCGTAGTCTGGGTTCATCCCAAACCACTCCGGCGGTACCTCCTCGCCGTCTTCAGACCGCTCGGGGACAAAGATGCTCGTGTCGGTGTACTCGGTGATCGCCGCAGCACGCTTGACGAGGGCGTCTTCCGCAGCCGCCAGCTCCGGCTGGGCCTCCGACCGAAGCGTGGCCAACCGGTCTAGATCCAGCCCCGGGTACCACGCCTTGACGAACTCCAAGGCCCGGCGCGCTCCAGCCCGGGCCGAAGAGCCCTTCCAGGCCTCGAGGCGACCAGCCGCGACCTCCAACCAGTTGGCCGTCAGGCTGGGGGTGCGCGGAGCCTGCATATCCGGCCAAAGAGCAGAAATCGCCTAGGCACCGACGCGCTGAAGCCGGCGCAGCATTCGGTGAGATGGCCGGAGGCGAGCCTCGATGCTCAAGATGTGCTCATCAAGAGTTCGGGGGGCATCGGCGGCGATCTCCGCGCCCTCCGCCCTCCGACTTTCACGATCGGCCTCGATGGCTTGGATAGCGGCCTGCGACTGCCCAGGGAAGAAGTCTGCAAAAGACACGAAGAAACGAAAAAGCAAGTCAAAAACCAGGAGTCGGCACGATCTAAGTCGGCAGCTCGAAGAAAGAAAATAAAGAGACTCACCATCAACGATGTCTTCAATCTCGTGGAAGCCGGAGGACAGCAGCGCCTCCTTGTCAGACCAGGAGGAGCGCTCGCTCGCGAACTCGGCCAAGAGGGCGGTTTCCGTCTCCTCCGCCTCCCTCTGCGACTTCGCAAGCAGCTCCTTCTGCTCTGCCAACTGAGTGGCCAGCAGATCGCGCTCTGTGGCGAGCCTGCTGCACTCCTCCCCTTTGGCGAGCAGGGCGGAGTTGGCTTCGCTCAGCTGCTGTTGAAGAGCAGCGTTGGCTCCTGAAGGAAAGGAAGAAAGACAACAGTCGTCAATAAAGTAGGTCGCCGGGGAGATCCGGCCCGACTGCTCAGCAGTCGGCCCGAATCTCGGGGACTACAGCCCGCGGGTGCGCTAGCGCGCCCCCGCAGAGAAGAAAAAAGAGGGAAGGACTTACTCCGGCTCTCCGCCAAGTCGGCGGTCCGCTTGCCCAGCTCTTCAACATTACGGTTGAAGGCAGTGACGCGGAGGTTGTGGTAATCCTGCAACAAGCATTTCAGACAAAGTTAGTACCCAGAAGTTCATCAATTGGAGTTCCGGGCCGCCTGCTCAGCAGCCGGCCTGAAACTCGGGGACTACACCCAGTGGGTGCGCTGGCGCGCCCCCATAGAGAGGAACAAGAAAAACAAAGGCCCAAAAAAAACATACCTGGACGGCTGCCCGCGACGCTAGGAACGCCTTGGTGCAACTCTGGAGGGCGTCGCCCTCAGCGCGGAGCTTCGCCTGGACGTCCAGGAGCGCCCGGTTCAGCGGCCCTGTGCCGCCTCCTCGCACCCACCCAATAGGTGCGGCGCTCGTCGCTTCGGCGTCTGGAGCCGCCGAGCTGGCGGTGCCGGCTTCCAGGGGGCGGGGTGCCGAAGTCGCCTTCTCCAGACGACGGCGCGCTGGCGAGCCGACCTGGAGGAGTAGCCTCGCCACGGCCTCGTCTTCGGTCGGCGGCACCGGAGGGTCCGCTGGCTGCTCGCCTTGCACGCCTTCAGACGGCGGCGGAGGCGGCGGCGGAACGTTCGCGCCCGGAGTAGAGGGCTCGCCGCCTTCCCTCTCCTCGACGAGGTTCTCCCCGCCGGCTTCTCCAGTCTGCCCCGTGAACTCCGGGGGCGGCGGCGCAGAGTTCAGCGGGGTAACAAGCAAGGCCGACTGGCGGCGTGCGGCTTCCTCAGCCTGCTGCTTCGCCGCGGCGGCGGCTTCGGCCTCCGCTAGTTTTTTCTTAGCGGAGGCCTCCGCCCTGTCGGCCTCCGCCTTCTCCAGGCGGAGGGCTTCTTCTTCGTTGCGCTTCTCCTGCGCATTCCGCTCCGTCGCCTCCGGAGGTCGGCAGCGGGGTCTATCCGCCGAGTGGTGGCGGGCGTCTCCGCTGACCCCATGACGGAGGCGGCGGCGACCCGCTCAAGAGAGAGGGGAGCCCTGAAGAAAGAGGGGCGAGCAGAGACTCAGACAAAACACGAAGAAAGAATAAACTTTGAAGACAGAATACTTACGCAGAGACCAACGGCGGCTTCTTCACTTCCTTACGGAAGCGGATGGCCTTCGCGGCTGCCTCGTCCCGCCGGGTCGCCGCAGCCGAGCCCTTGGGCTTCTTCGGCCGGCTGCCGAACAAAGTCGGCACAGCCCGGCGCTTCTTCCCGCCGCCTGGAGCGCCCGACGCGGCAGAAGAGCCCGCGCCCGGCTGGCTGGCTCCTGGCCGATGGCGAGGGGCGACTCCTCCCTCGGCGTCGTCTTCAGGCCAGTCGGCGAAGGTAGCCGAGGGCCTGAAGTCGCCTGTCGTCCCTCCTCCTCCCTCGGCGTCGTCTTCCAGAGCCGCCGCCCCCAGATCGGGGTCGTCGACGTCGCTCTCCGCCCGGTCGGCGACGAACTCACGGGCCGGCCCCGAGGTGCCGGCTGGTGGGTGAAGAAGGGGATTCTAACCAAAGCCGACTGATCAGAACAAAACTCGGCAAGAAGAAGACAATCCAAAGAAAGAAAAGAAAGGCGACTCACCACGGGCGGGGGGTTGGCGCGGGAGTATGGCTCCTTGCCGAATCGCCAGTCCTCCGGGAGCCTGCTGTCCGAGAGGTAGTTCACCATAAGGGCCACCTCTTCGTGAGGCATGTCCTTGGTGCACATCCGACTCGGGTCGCGGCCCCCGCTCATCTGGCATATCATGTGAGGGCGGCCTTGGAGTGGGAGAACTCGGCGCGAGACGAAGGCGGCCAGCAGGTCCGGACCAGTCAGACCCTCCGACTGCGTCAGCACTCGGAGTCGCGTGATGGCGCCGGCTCCCGCAGGCGTCAGCGACCTGGCCCGGTACGACCAGTTGGGCAGTCTGCCAGCCGGCGGGCCGGCTTCGAAAGCCGGCAGATTGACCCAGTCGCCCCTCGTGGCGACGTTCCTGACGTAGAAGTAGGACCTCTGCCACATCTTCACCGACTTCAACAGCGAGATGGAGGGGAAGTGGTTGTCGGCTCCTGTCCTTCGCACGGCGATGAAGGCGCCGCACTGAGCCGGCACGCCCGCGGCCTGGGTGCCGAGCTTGGAGAAGAAGAACTCCCCCAGAGCTCGAGGGTGGGGAGGACTCCGAGGAAGCCTTCGCACAGAGCCACGAAGGCGGACAGCAGCACCACTGTGTTGGGGGTGAGGTGGTGCGGCTGGAGGCCGTAGAACTCCATGAACGACCGGAAAAAGCTGCTCGCCGGCAGCCCCAGCCTGCGCAGGCAGTGCGAGCGGAAGATGACCCGCTCGCCCTCCTGCGGAGTGGGGGAAATCTCCCCCGCCGGCGCAAGACGCACCTGCACGCGATCTTCGCCGGGAAGCCGACGGGTCCGGCGGAGGAACTCGATATGGTCTTCGTGGACTTCGGAGCCGTCCCAGGTGCCGGAGCGCACTGGGGGAGGCGCGGCAGCGGAGGAAGAACTCATCGCGAGCTGTCACCGCAGCGTTCGCCGGAGCCTGGGCGTGCGGCGGAGCGAAGAAGAGAAGAGGAAGCAGGAGAGCGAGGAGCTGCGAGGAGGAAGAAAGCAAGGGGTAGTGGGAAGGAGGGGCGCGCGTGCCCCCCTCTTCCCCCTACTTATAGCCCCGTGGGCTGCGAAGCCGAGGGGGCGGACGTGGGGATTTACTGCGCCCGCAACCCCACGACCCCCACGATCCACGTAAAGTTACTGCGCGCAGTAACTTCACGGGAATCCCAACCGTCCACCGGGGCCGCAGCGGATCCGCTCGGGCGCCGAGGCGCGGTAGTGGCGGGCCCCGCCTACGGGCCTGTCCCGTCGCGCGCGTGGGCTGGCAGGACGGCCTGGCCACGTGCCCTCGCGTGACAGGCCAAGAACGGGCGGCGGCCTGGAAGCTTAGCTAGCACGCCACTTGAAATCCCGCCGCGACGTTCGAACTACTGAGCAAGTCGGAATTGAGTGAGTCCGAGTTGGGCGAGTCCGACTCCTTCTAGTCAGCCCGGCAGAAGTCAATCAAGACCATGTGTTGAGCACCCGGAAAGAGAAACTGCTGAGGCTTCTCGGCCGATCGTCCGCGGCGCCTCACCAGCTTCGGGGACTACTGTCGGAGTAATGGGCCACGGGTAGGCCAACCCGAGCCCCATAACCTTTCAAGACATCGGGGCAGGCTGCGCCCCTCAAGACCACAGGGCGAAGAGCCGCCTCCTGGGGAGTCTACGGCAAGGCGGCCGACTGCCCGCTCACGGCCGAGTCCCAGGGGCGACTTCCAGAGAAGCCGGCTTTGGGGAGTCGGCCGGCGACTCCAACAAACCGTGACCTCATCGAAGGGGACGGGGCAGGGGCGTGGCTACAATGAAGCCCACTCCCCGCCCCTTACCAAGGGCAGGCATGGCTACAGCACGCCGTACTTGGGAAGATCTCCCTGCGGCGTGGCACTGTTGCCCGGCCGGCCCTGACATCAGCACCACTGTACCGGGTCCTGCGCCCACGACGGCTTGTCTGTACGGCCTGGAGGCAGCGGGGCCCACCAGTCAGCGAGACCTCGGGAGACGGCGGGAGAACCGCCAGTCGGACCCGTCGGGAGTCGGCCCGGGGGAGTCGGCCGAGCCCTCCCCCGGGGCCCACGCGCCATTAATCAAGAAGAGATGGGGAGTGGCCACAGTGATCGCCCGCCAGGCGGCGGGGCTGTTGCCACGACCCCATGACCAAGCTTGCGTCATCAGGAGCACGGCTACAGTAATCAGCAGCCGGCAAGACCCGCCCGCGGCGGACGCGGCCTGTCGGCTCCGTACCAGACCAGTCGGCGGGCCCACCAGTCGGCGGGCCCCAGCAGTCGGCGGAGAAGTCGGAGGTCGGAGGCACTGACGGCTGGGCCCGCGCCCAGTCGAATTACCATTGTACCCCTGGGGGGTAGGCCTATATAAACCCCCCAGGGCACCCATGCAAAGGGTTGGATCCCAGTAGTTCTATACCATACCAGATAGAAGGAGAGAGCTAGCCTTGCCCTCTCCTACCACCAGACACAGCTCAAGGAGCAACCGTGTAAACACTTGACCATAGTGATCATGCGGAGACCCCGCAGAGCAGCAGTAGGGGTATTATCTCCCCGTAGAGCCCCGAAGCTAGGTAAGATTCGCCGGCGTGCATGTCTTCGCCTCATCCCGTTTCCAGGCACCGGTGACGTTCTACTCGCCCCCACCATGATAAGCCATCTGTTGGCATATGTCGCACCAAACCCCCGACAACCGCAGTCGGCGTGCTGCAACTAGAGCTCGAGAGGCCCCCTCAGCGGCACCACGTCGGAGAAGAACAGCTGGAAGCGGATGCAAGAGCTTGGCGGCATCGGTGCCCACAACACCAGCTCACGCGAGGAGTCCGTGACATGGATTCCGGGGGCGACGGCGCGCGTCGCCGTGGTGCGGCGACCCCGAACGCGGCACCGGTGGCGCTGTTCGTCACCCCGCCCTCCTGAGCCCTCAGCTTGGGCGTACAGGGGTAGCGGATACCCTGGAGGAGGCCGCTCGCGGCAAGGCCTGACCACCACCTGCATCGCCGCTTCTTCACAGCAGTGGGTCGACCTCTTCTTCAGCGGGAGTTGCTCTGGGACTTCCCGGGGGGCTTTCCCCTTTTCATCGGTGGAGAACCTTCTGATAGGCGCCATTCGTGCTAGCAGTGGAGCGAGGAAGAAGAAGCAGCACACGAGGAAGAGATGGGAGATGGGGGCTCCACCCCCACCCCATTTATAGCAAAATAAGGCCAACCGACACCTCCCACGACCGCAGGTAATGATGGTTTCCCTTGCATGGCGCAGGGACTCGTCAAGTCGAGCAGTTGTCGAGGCAGTGTGGGGAAGCGGAGACGCCCATGACCAATCAACCGCCACGGGTCAACCAAGGCTGCAGGCTTTGGAGGCCCGCGGTGCTCCATGCTTGGCCCTTGGCTTCGTTGTGAAGCCAAGCCCGAGCGCACCTTGGGACCGGGGGCTACTGTCGGTGTCCTGGGAACGGGGGTCCCCAGACTTGCCTGCCTGCGGCCTGTGGCGTGGCTGAGCCGGCAGGCTGTACGACCCATCTTCACCTACAAGGCATCCAAGACCCTCGCCGGGGGCCAAGCCTCGCGAGGAGGACGACACGAGACCTCCTCTGGAGCAGCCTAGTCAGGTAGGCTCACGAGGAGCGGAGATATCAAGGCGAGGCGAACCTCACGAGGCTCTCGTGACATGAGCGATGACGATCGACACCAGGCGGGTGCTAGGCGGGCGCCAGCGTGCGCAGCATCCTTGTTTCCTCTTTGGTGCTAAGGAAACTAGTGCAGGCGAGGAGTACCGAGGCATCAGGCAAAGGTTGCCATTTTGGTGCAACAAGACCAAGACCAGAAGGACAGCAAGACAGAGGCCATCGTGGAGCCCAAGACGGCGTCACCACCAGAGCCTTTCACAGGCGCAGACCACCTTTTGTCAGGATGGCTTGTACTAGCTGTCCCCCTTCAAATTAGCCCGCCGTTGTTGGCTCCCTTCCCGCTCAATATTTGGGAAGGGGACTAGGGCCTCTATAAGTAGGACTAGCCACCATCGGGGGCGGGGAGATGACATCTTAGATCACTCTCTCACCCACACAAATTAGCCACGCACAAGAACACCTCAACCTTAGGAGGCTGTTCTTCCCCTTGTATTGTTCATCATCAGCCCAAGAGGCAATCCACCACCACCACACTGGAGTAGGGTGTTACACCACAACTGTGGCCCGAAACAATATAAATCCTGTGTCTTTCTGTGTTGCGAGCTCATCGAGTTCGTCCACGAGATCTTAGCGAGCTAGGGCGTAGATCAGTAGGAGGGAAAGACTTCGCGCGCACCCCAGTGTTCGAACCTTAAGGGTTTGCCGGAACCCCACATCCGAAAAATACCGTTTGTGCTCACTTTTATCATTAGTTACCTTGCTGTTTTTATATTTTCAGATTACAAAAAACTTTATCTACCATCCATATACCACTTGTATCACCATCTCTTCGCCGAACTAGTGTACCTATACAATTTACCATTGTATTGGGTGTGTTGGGGACACAAGAGACTCTTTCTTATTTGGTTGCAGGGTTGCTTGAGAGAGACCATCTTCATCCTACGCCTCCTACGGATTGATAAACCTTAGTTCATCCACTTGAGGGAAATTTGCTACTGTCCTACAAACCTCTGTACTTGGAGGCCCAACAGCGTCTACAAGAAGAAGGTTGTGTAGTAGACATCAAACGATCAAAGAATCGAACATTATATCTCAGGTAATCCCATAAATGTTGAAACTAATATTATTGAAACCGTAACCCCGGAGGAATACATAAGGGACACTTTCCGGAACGTTTCACACTCCGAAAAGGAATAGGTACGTGGTACGGTAAGTAAACCGACTCCAAAACAGTTCTAATGGCAATTTTTCTCTGTTTTGGAATATTTAAGAAAATAGGAAAATAAGAAGCAGACCGGAAAGTACACGGGCCTTCCATGAGGGTGGAGGGTGCGCCCTACCCCCTGGGCACGCCCCCTGCCTCGTGGGCACCTCGTGTGCTCTTCGGACTCCGTTTTCTTGCACGATACCTCTTTTGGTAGGTAAAAATTCATTATATAATCTCCTAAAGGTTTTAACCACCGTATCACGCAAATATCCCCTATTTTTGTTTCGAGCTATTTTCTGACAGATCTAGGTCGCCATGTCGTCTTCAAGTGCCCCCAAGGACAAGTTCTTCGAGAAGGTCATCAACCCCTACCTCGCGGAGGTGCTGCAACACCCTCAAACCATTGAGATGCGTGAGGGGTTGTTGCACATACGCGATGTTGAGGGACCAAGAGGACCAGAAGCGTTGAAACAAGGCTCAAGGCAATGGGGCAACAAGTTTTCAAGTGTCAGGAGATGGTGGAGCATGGACTCGACTCCAATCACATAATGATCACGGAGTTCACCAACAACCACAAACTGGACGTCAAGGACATTGGGGAGGCCATGTTCAAGCTTCATGAGAAAATCGAGCACCTCCAAGCCCAGATCTATGACCTACAAAATCAAAACTGTGAGTATGAATATAGATTCAAGAGGATGAGTTTGGCTGGAGATTTAAGGATACCGGAGACCCGATCATCCTTCTATGATGGTGAGCCTATGCCTTGGAAGAGGGACGACAAGCCTACATCATCAACAACTCCATCTCCTTCACCGGCAAAAGACACATAATCACATCGGTAAGGGCACTCCCATTGGCAACTGCCAAGCTTGGGGGAGTGCCCCGGTATCGTGTCACCATCAAAACTTTTGGTAATATATTGATCTAGTAGAATAAAGTTTTAGTATGATCTAGTTGTGAGTTTTGCTTTATGATCCTTCTATGTAATCGAGTCCGTGAGCTATATATAATAAAGATTACTGTTGAGTCAAGGGCTTGATTACCTTGCTATGATCTTGAGGGAATAAAATAAAAGAGAAGAAATAAAAAGAAATAAAGAGATCATATGGATCTTATGGAGAGTAATGAGCTCACATATAAAGAGTATGATGAATAAAAGTTGTTGAGAGTTGACAAACATAGTTTTGGTCATCGTTGCAATTAATAGGAATTAATAAAGAAAGAGAGGTCTTCACATATAAATATACTATCTTGGACATCTTTTATGATTTTGAGCACTCATTAAAGTATGATATGCTAAAGAGTTGACATTGGACAAGGAAGACAACGTAATGTGTTATGTTTTCTTACATCTGAGATAAATTATATTGTCATGGATCATCCTACATATTGGGCTTTCCTTTCACTCTCATGCTAGACAATTTCTTTGCACCAAGTAGAGATACTACTTGTGCTTCCAAATATCCCTAAAGCCGTTGTCGGTGTCAAAACCGGCGGATCTCGAGTAGGGGATCCCGAACTATGCGTCTAGGATCGATGGTAACAGGAGACAGGGGACACAATGTTTACCCAGGTTCGGGCCCTATATATGGAGGTAATCCCCTACGTCCTGCTTGATTGATATTGATGAATATGGGTGTTACAAGAGTTTATCTACCATGAGATCGTAATGGCTAAACCCTAGAAGCCTTGCCTGTATGACTATGGTAAGGAATGTGTCCTTTCCGGACTATCCCCTCCGGTTTATATAGACACCAAAGGGATCTAGGGTTTACATAGAGTCGGTTACATAAGAATGAATCTTCATAGTTGGTTACCAAGCTTGCCTTCCATGCCAAGGAGAGTCCAATCCGGACTCAGGTATAGTCTTCGGTCTTCATGTCTACACAGACCAACAGTCCGGCCCATGGATAACAGGCTGGACACCCGAGGACCCCTTAGTTCAGGACTCCCTTAGTAGCCTCTAAACCTGGCTTCAATGACGAGGAGTTCGGCGCGCAGATTGTCTTCGGCATTGCAAGGCGGGTTCCCTTTTATTCGAACTTCAAGATAGTCTTCGGATGCGATGATAGTATCCGAACCTGTCACACACACCATACATAACCGTAGAGAGAATATATATTTTTACATGAGTCTAATCCGCTGACAGCTTTTACAATATGATATCACGTCTGTCCGGTCATAATTTCGGACCATTTTTTGTCTACCGCTCCATGTTTCGAGATGTGGTTGCCATTGGCACGTCTTGTCGAAGCAGAGATCATGCCCCTTATTATGGGATTCTCATCAATACAGGCGTGGGTGGCCCAATCATGCTGTTAGCACGACCCTTGGGAATAGGTGAGTTTAAGGCGAGTGGGGAGACGCTTGATATTCACGGCCTTTATAAGGGGATAAGGATTCCCTTTCCTTCAACCACACCTCAGCTCCTCCTTAGTCCTTCCGTCCTTGAGCTCCAGCGCCCAAGCTTCTAGCTTTTCCCTCAATCGAGAAAGCACTCAGAAAATGTCTGGATCCGGAGCTGGGGGTAAGTGGATGGCCTCCTCTGTCAGGAAGAAGGATATCAAGGCGCTCCGGGAGGCTGGATATCTGGCCAAGGAGATTGCTCACCGACTCCCGGATAAGGGACAGATCGTCCCTACTCCAGAGCCCCACGAGAGGGTTGTGTTTCTCACACACTTTGTCCGCGGGCTGGGCCTCCCTCTCCACCTCTTCTTCCGTGGACTGACGTTTTACTACGGGCTAGACTTTCATGACCTAGCCCCCAACTTCATCCTCAACATAACGACATTCATTGTTGTGTGCGAGGCCTTCCTCCGCATCCTCAACGTGAAGCCGAAGGTGGTGAGCGGCCAACAAGCAGAGTGCGGAGGCGCCATGGTGGGCAAGATGCCCAACGTTACTTGGACCTAAGGCTCGTTCGCGGAGACGGTGAAAGGGTGGCAATCGGGGTGGTTCTATATCACCGAGCCACGCGACGCCAACTGGGTGGCGGCCCCTGAATTCAGATCTGGATTCCCGATGTGGCTCACCTCCTGGCAAGAGAGGGGCCTGACCTGGGGTCCCTCGGAGGAGCTGACTCGGCTCCAGACGTGTGTCCAAAACATGATGGATAGGAAGATCAAACTCGTCAACGTGGTCCAGGTCATGCTCATTCGCCGGGTCCTTCCGTGCCAATGCCTGGCTTGCTATCTATGGGAGTACGATCCAGCCAAGCACCAGACGCTACTAGAGCTCTTCGGCACGACGCACGAAGAAATCTGGAAGGTGCTCTTCAAGGCCGGTGAGACGCCACTGCCCATGACCGAAGATCGTGGGCTTAGCTTAAAACGCCAGGCTAACCCGGTGAGGTCTTTTAATGTTTTTAAGGCGTACCCTTTACCTGCATATTTTGAGAAAAAGCCTAAGCTTTTCTACCCGTCTTTTCAGGCCTGGGTCAAGATAGCGGAGGGGATTAACTGTCCGGCTCTGCTGCCCGAAGACCAAGAATTCCCATTATTGAAGAAAATGCTTTTTCCAAGAAAGCGGCCAAAGGCGCTTCAGACGTGATGTCCGACGATGAGGCTTCTTCTTCGTCCGCCGACGACGATGATGAAGAGGAAGAAGAAAGCGACTCCCCACCTGAAGTGGGGAGGAAGAAGACAGCGGCCCCCGCAGATCCAGAGGCGAAAGCGCCTAAGAGGGTTAGGGGTTCCCACGCGAACAACTCTGTGTGGGATGTTGACAGCAGTCCGGAGCGACCTCGCCGGACCAAGCCTCCGGCCGCCTCGTAAGTACCAGGATCCGAAAATGTCTAGCCTTCCCGGTTTGTAATATTGATACACCTTAAACCTTGTTATTGCAGTTCAGCACGTGATGGCTCCCCGCGATCCTCGTCAGAGTGATCGCTAGACTCAAAGGAGATGGCTAGCATGTCTCCGCCACCTGCTCATTCCGTCTCTCCCAAGGGTGACGACAAGGTGGTGTCGCAAAAGACCGTCCCCAACCGGGGAGGCTTCCGGAGATCATCGGGGTGGTGCCCCGGGACGATTCCTCAATTGCCCCGGACGCATGGGGCAAAAAGCCCCTGTGGGGACTAGCGACGGGGCCAGGTTCCCTTTGGACCTAAGCCGGATACCATTCCGGAGACCTATAATGCTCTGGAGTCCAGCGAACGGCATGCCCCGAAAGGAGGGAATGTGCCTGTTCCGCCGGTGACCTCTATCCAACTAGAGGCACCGAATAACCTGCTGGAGGCGCTACGAGGTGCCTCTATTGTGGATGCACACCACACCCTTATGGGCACGGTAATAGAGAAGATCCAGTTTGTGAAAAGCAGACTGACCAAAGCATGCACTAGCCTTCTATCAGGCTTTGAGGTAAGTAATGCGTTTGTAGGAAGAATATCATAGTATAGACAGTAGCTCCTGATGCTCTATTTAGTGTTCAGAAAGAAAAAGCCGAACAGAGGATCAAAAAGAAATATCGCATGAGTCTAACATAAGTTGTCTTTGTGAATAAGCAGGTGTCGCTACAGGCTGCCACCGCTCATGGTGTACAGGTCTCCGGACTGAAGCGGAAACTGGAGCGGGCTGAGGAAGAGCTCGGCCTCGTAAAGAAGCAGCTAGAGGATAGCAAAGGTATGTGCTGACATGCTGGTACCTTTTTAAGAAAAAATGAATAGTCCATCCAGACTGAGTTGTCATGACCTTTACTAGGGGCTACGACCGAGGTGGCAGCCCTCAAGAAGGCCTTGGCCGAGGCCGAGGACAAGGCGGCCAAGAAACATGCCCAAGCACGAGTCCCAGGTCGGCGAGGTGCAGCAATAGCTCCAGGACGCGATCAAGAGATTTGAGTCCTTGGAGCGCGATTGTGAAGCCCAAGAGTCCGAACTAGCAAAGGCCCACCGAAGCGCACAGGATGCACGAGCCGAAGCCCAGAACGCCCTCCAGGAAATTCAGGCAGCCAAGGAGATTGCGGTGGGTAATTCTTTCACCATGCAAAGAAAGTATGTAAAAGAAACGTTCCATGTACTCAAGGTTGTCAGAATCATGATTTTGAATCGGATTGGAGCTCCGATGGTAGGATCATAAATCGTATAATCTTCACTATCAGGATCGTAGAAACGTAGATTCTATGAAGTAAAATCGTAGAATCGGAGGGGTTGGTTTGGATCGTAAAGTCGTAGAATCATATAACAGAATCGCGATTCTGACAACCTTGCATGTACTTATCCGAATTCGGGTTTTCCAGGGGCATTTCCGGATCTACCGCTCAGTATATCGGATGCTGCCGAGCATTACATGGCCGAAGAAGGAATGTCTACGGAGAAGCTATTCTGGTCCCAGTATCTTGGACCCGAACATCCATTGCCCTTCATCGACCAGCTGAAGCAGTTGGTCGAGCTACACAAGTCGGTAGAGCTAGCCATGAAGGACCTGATAGTCCGACTGTGGCCTGCCGAGCCTGTACCTAGAAGTTATTTTGGACTTGTTAAGCGGCTTGTAAATGCTTGTCCGCGGCTCGAAACCATGAAGTGGTCGGTCTGCATTGAAGGTGCGCGTATGGCCTTTGCCCGCGTCAAGATGCATTGGGCAAAGCTGGATGCCAAAAAGCTGATAACCGAGGGGCCACCGAAGGGCGAGGAGCATCATCGACCCGAGCTCTATTTTGATGGCGTCCTGGAGGGGTCCCACCATGTGGCAGAACAATGTTCGAAGGATATCATTTTCCCATGAGAACATTTGTATTATCCTGTCCTGTAATATGGAACAATGATGTTATGTATTATAATGCTTGTGATTTACATTTTATCTCCTGTGCGTCCGTTTATGAAATCTGAGGGTTGACCAGTCGTTGGCTTCTGCCCCTACGTACATAGTACGAGGGTGTTTGGGATAAATCTAAACACTCGTTACTCCGCATTCTCGTCCTTAAAGGAGGCGTTTAGCGCAACAAACAAGGCATTCAGACTATGCGGCCTTTACCGCCCTCACTTAGCGTCTTAGCCATAGGACTTTGACAATTGAAAAGGTTGGCGAAGCCCCTGGTATTCGGAAGGCCGAACTAGGGGTGTTATACACTACTAATCGGAGGGACCGATTCTTCGCACGAAGCGGAAAAAATCTGTAACGATTTGGAACCTCTCGAACAGCTGACCGGCTCTCGCCGCATCATGACAGTCAGTTTTCGGCTTTCTCTACTGAGGTGCTCGTCCAGAAGAACTGGGACACAATCGCAGTAGTTCTCCCTTTACTACCCTAGCCGATATAGCTGAACATAAGGTAGTAAGCATAGGAGCCGGGCAACCCAACTATTGACCAAAGACATGATTCTGAGCCTATGCATATAATGCTATAAGTTCGGGGTGCCGAACTATACTGAAAAAGTGTTCAGGCTTTTTTTGCCGTAGAACGGGGTGTAATGAAGCCCCTGTCACAGTGATACATACCATAGTGTACCATGTAATAAGTAATATGCACACATGTGAGGAAACAGGAAAGATTAAGTAAAAAGCTGACGCCACCATTTATTCATCATTGTGGTGTAATTGGTACGTCGAGGCGTACTTTGTGCGAGTAATGTGATAAGCAGGTAAAGCTTTTTAACATGTCGCAACCAAGGGCGAGCTACGTGCAGGTATGTAAAAAAAGTATGGCAATCGTTAATAGAGACCACCTGGGGATTCCCTTGTATGTCGGAGCTTCTTGCCTCCCTGGTGTGTTCTGCAAGTGGGTCGTCCATATAGATCTCGAAAAGAGAAAAGACCCATGATAATAAAAAGAAAAAATAAAGGCATGCGAATCTCAGGGTCGGTCAAGCCGCACTGTGGATCGTGTCGGGTTTTGGGTTTCGACAGAACCTTGAGGTTCGAACACTAGGGTGCGCGCGGAGATCTCTCCCCTACCGATCTACGTCTGATCCTCTCGTGCGAACTAAGATGAAAATGATGAAAAACACAAGAGACACGGGGTTTATACTGGTTCGGGCCACCATTGTGGTGTAATACCCTACTCCAGTGTGTGGTGTGGTGGATTGCCTCTGGGCTGATGATGGACAGTACAAGGGAAGAACAGCCTCGCGAGAGGTGTTCTTGAGCCGGTGCGATGAACTACTAGGGTGAGTCCAGTCGCCTCTCTCTCTCTGCTGGGGCTCTACCAGATCTTTCCCCGGGGATCTCCTGGGGTGTCTACCTGTCTCTACTCTGTGGTGGCTAGCTCTATTTATAGAGGCCCTTGGCCTCTCCCCAAATAATGAGCGGGAAGGGCGCCAACAATTAGCCATTTCGAAGGGGAAGATCTAGTAGAAGTTATCCTGACCAAAGGTGGTCTTCGGCTGCCAAAAGCATTGGCGATGACGCCGTCTTGGGCTCCACGGTGACCTCCGTCCTGCCGTCCGGCTGGTCTTGCTCTCGTTGCACCGGAATGGTAACCTTTGCCTGATGCCTTGGCCTGTGCTTGCCCCCTTTGCACCAAAGGGGAAACAAGGACAGTGCGCAGGCCGGCGCCCGCCTAGCGCCCGCCTGGTCTCGATCGTCATGGCTTGCGTCACGGGTTCCTCGCGAGGTACCCCTGCCTGGATCTCTCCGCCTCCTCGCGAGCCTGCCTGATGAGGCTGCCTCTGAGGAAGCTTCCTGTCGTCCGCCCCGCGAGGTTTGGCCCCTCGCGAGGGTCTTTGAGCTTGAGCTGATGAAGATGGGCCGCGCTGGGCCCTTGCTTGAGCCACGCCGCAGGCCGCAGGCAGGCAAGTCTGGGGACCCCCGTTCCTAGAACGCCGACAGTAGCCCCCGGGCCCAAGGCGCGTGCGGGCTTGGCTTAGCAGAGAAGTGAAGGGGCAAGCGCGAAGCGTCGTGGGCCCTAACAGCCTGTGGCCTTGGGCGCCACGTGGCGGTTGATTGGGCGTGGGCGTCTGCACTTCCCACGACGCCTTGCTGCGCGCCCGGCTAAGCGGACCCGTAGTTGCACACAGTTGTTCGTCCTTTGGCCACCCGCTCGCCTCCTACCTTTCCTCTTCTCCGAGCTCCAACCTCTGCCGCCAATCCTGCCCGAGCTCTTCCCCTTCCCCAACGCCATGGCGCCGACAAAGAAGGGAAGGGGGAAGAAGCCCGCGCCTTCGTCCTGCGCACCTCCAGCGGCGGCCCCCGCCGTCGATCGGTCAATCATACTCAACCTGGAAGCCTTGGACAAGGTCCACTCCGCCCTCGCTTCCATCTTCAACGAGTGCGGCCGGACCACAGTTTGGTCCGCATCCCGCACCTTTCTTGCTAGGACCGTCACGGAAGTCCGATTCTTCGCCGATGCCCTATGGGCGGGTCTGGTTCCCTCCTTTTCTGCTTTCTTCAATGTTGTGCTCTCCCATTATCAGATCTACATGATGCACCTCGGGTTGGATTCCATTACCCTCTTGGCCGTCTTTGCTTTCGTGTGCGAGGCGATGATAGGCATCCCTCCTTCTGTTGCTCTGCCGCGACAATTCTTCTCTTTGCGCCTGAGCGATCCCACTCAGTGCTCGGGGTGTGTAAGCTTCTTCGCTGTGCCCGAGACGGCTGCTTCAGGGATTGACTTCGGCCTTCCGCCTTCTCAGGCCAGGTTCAGAGAGCGGTGGCTGTACGTGGATGTCGGGGTGCCTAGCCCCTTGCTCTCGTACCCGACCTTGCCTGCTGTTCCCAACCCAGGCTGGGGTCATGAACTGCTCGCGAGCCCCCGGCTCGCTTTCGTCTGGCGCCGCTTCGAAAGTTTGAGGGCGCACAATGTGACAGCGCCCAAGGTGGCGAGGGAGTTTCTTCTATGTCTCATTGCTCCTCTCCAGTGCCACTCTCGCCGGATGTGTGACTTTGTGGGGCCCGGAGACCGCATGCGGCTTCAGGAGGAGGATTTGGTGCCCGAAGTGCTATGGACAGTGCTTCAGGTCTTGACTGGTGACCCTTCCCCAAGCAGCCTACGGAGCGGTGGCATCCTTCTGTACCTTTGTTCCGGCAAGGCCGATTTCGTGAAGCAGATGCCCAGCTTCGACGAGTGGGGGCTGCGCCCGGCTGGCCTCACGGGGCCACGCGAGAACCCAGTTGTCGTGGTTGCTACACCCGCCGCCCACAGCGGTCCCTCCCCAAGAGGCAGAGTGGGAAGAGAGCCGGCGGGCCTCACGGTGGCACCGTGTGAAGCCTCGAAGGCGGCATCCCCTGAGGCCCGCCCTGGTGCGGCGATTGATGCAGGGTTTTGGCCTTCGGCTCCTGAGGCCGGGGCTCCTGAGCCCCTAGCCGTTCTTGGCGAGGTGACGCCCGACGGTACCCCCAAAGCTGACTCCTCCGGCACCGACAATCCTGAGGCTTCTTCTGCGCCCCAGGCCGACCCCCGCCCCAGGCGCTTGGGTCGGTTTCGTGTAGACTTCAAGGCCCTTCGCAAGAGGAAGGAGGCCTCAGGCGGCAGCGACCGCCCTTGCCGCTTGTTGAAGCGCAGGAAGTACTTTGCCATGGACGAGTAAGCCTTCTTCTTTCCCTGCTCACTTGCTCTGTTATCCTTGTGGCTGACCGTGGCCCTTCAGGTCCCGCCTTGCTGAGTCCGTCGAGTCGACCCAGGAGCCAGCCCCAGCAACTTTGCCCCTTTGCTGGCTCTGGGTCCGCCGAGCTCAGGTGGCGCCCTCGCCGCTGGACCGGTTGGTGGAGTGATCTTCTTCATAGGGCGCCTCGAGCTTGCTTGCCCGATGCCCTTTCTTCGCGAGTCTTCTTGGGGCACGTCAGGCTTCCCCGTGCCCCTTCTCTGGTCATAGAAGGCGAATGACTGAGGTCCGTCCTTGGCTCCTCCTCCATGGGTGGATCGACACCGGGCCGGACTCTCAGGGTGGTCCATCCGGCGATGGCTGTGGCGGCAGCCCCCTGCCCCATGCCTGGAGGGGGCTTACCGTCCTAGGGCCCTCTGCATGCTCCAGCGGAAGAAGGTGGTGTGGAAGAGGTGCTCTGGCGTGCTCGGGAGCGTCGTGCCCTTCGTGAAGAGCTCCTCCAGGGGGCGGCGGATGCGGTGAGCCGAATCGGGGCACAACTTGCTGACGAGGATGCGTGCCTTGAGGCCAAAGGTTTGTGCCTTGTTGAGGAGAAGTGCAAACTAAAGGTTGCTATAGCCCTCGCGCGTCATCAACGTGATCTTGACAACGCGAAGGCTAAGGCGTCGCTGGCAGCTTCGCGGGAGGCCTGCTCCCTGGCCGTTGAGGAGGCTCGGGAGGTAGACCGGCGGTGCAAGGATGCGGAGGAGCACGCACGGGAGCTCCAAGCCTGGAGCAACTCCCTAGAGCAGCAAGTGGAATTGCGCCAGGCGGCCCTTGAGTCGATGGGGGCGGCCTCTGTCGACCGGGTGGAGCTTCTGAAGCGTGAGGAGGTGCTGACGCTGGAGGCTGCCGAGCGCAACCTTGACCTTGAGCGGTTGGAGACGAGGGAGCGCCTGGTGGCCCAGGCGGAGGATGACGTTGCCGCGCGCGAAGCCCGAGCCCAGGAAGAAGTCGATCACCGTGTGGTGGAAGCTCGCTCGGTCCTCGAGCGCGACCAAGGGACGAGGTTGGGGCTAATCAAGGCCGAGGCCGAGGGCAGGACCGCAGCCCTCAGGGCCAAACTGACCGAAGCAACGCGGCGTGAGGACTCCTCCGCAGCCGCCCTCGGCGCGGCGCAGGCAGAGCTGTCCTCTTCCTGGGCCGAGCAGCTTCTTCTTCAACAGAGGGTCGATGACGCCGAGGCCGTCGCGTAGCAAAGTGAGGACGAGCTCCGTCGGCGGAGGGTTCTGGAGCATGTGCATGCCCCCATGCTTCAAACGGTCCGAGAGAGGGCCAACACAGCTTTGGGCTATGTCTGCGAGGCTGCTGCTAGGGAGCCGCACGAGGTTAACTACACCGGCAACCTCCAATTTTTCACTGATGTGGTGACGCTTCTAGAGAACCGGTCCGAGAGGTCCCGCTGGCTTGTCGAAGAGAGGAGCCGAGCCTTGCTCGGGCGTGCCTTCTCCCGTGTCTTTAGCTATCTGCAGGATAGGGACCCCACTTTGACTTCGACGTTGCCATCGCACCCGTGCCCATTGCCGTCCGAGGTGACCTGGCGCGGTGGGTGGAGGACAACGTGGACGCCCTCGTCAGGGCCTTCGCGTCTGATGACGACGGCGTGGTCGTGGTCGCCAATGAAGGCGACATTGTGGACGATCCTGGCGATGATGGGGATGCTGGCGGCGGTGGTGACAATGTCAACGACGCCAGTGACGCTTCCGAGGGCACCCCGGAAGACGTGGTGAGTGATATGTCCGACTAACCGCATGTCTCCGCGGTTTATCCTACATGAAGAAGACTCGGGCTTGGCCCTGAAGAATATAAGAGCATTTTGGGAGGGGAGGCCCCTCATGTAAAGATTTGTAATCCGTACTCTGGTGAGCACAATGTTATGCGTGAGTTTAGTCGCTAGCCCGGTGATTGTTCGGTTGATTCGTTTACCTTCTGGCCCTGGCGTGCCCAGAGTGGGCCTGCAGGGGGATGCTACGCCTTCGGAGTCCCTCAATTAACCTGCTGATCCTATGACGAGGACCTCCGGAGAGGGTGCGGAGACAGTGGTCCTGGCTGTAGGCGTGCCTGGCCCAACCCAGCTCACGAGGGGCTCGTGAGGGGGCAGCTGACGCTAGCTTGGGGCGTAAATCCGAAACCAAAACGCGAGAGATTGCTCAAATGAGACTAAACACCCCCTCCCCGAGTGCACGCAAGCTTCAAACTCAAATCCAACTTAAATCCAAACCAAAGAAACTTGCTGACAAGGAAGAAGCAAAAAAGCAAAAAGGCGGAAGAAAAACAAAAAAGCCGCATCCGGCGCCTAGTCTAGTCTTCGACGTCTTCTCACCAGCGCGGAGCTAAGTGCTGCCACTGGGCGTGAGCGGGAGCCCCAGGGCCTGAGGCCGGCGCTCCAGAGACTCCGGGGCGTGTACAACCCCACTCATTATTACGTGAGAATGTCACGGGGTGGCGAGCTTCACAGGCACTGGGCCTTCTTCACAGGTACTGGCCTTACTTCATATCGCCAGACAAGGGCCCCGCCTTGCGCCTCACTCTGCCGCCATTGACGGCGACCGGAAACCAAGGACGACGCCAATGGGGTAGAGCGGTCGCTAGCGGTTCCCCTGACGACCACGGGTCCTCCGCCGGGGGCAGGCCATGGGGCACCTCCCCGGCAGAGGGCCTACCTCCGGAGAACATCTTGACCCGACCACCGCGAGGGGGAGCCCGGATCTCGGCCCCTTTCCTGCAGCCCCCTGCACCCTCCTCCCGAGGGATAAGAGGCTGCAACGTTGGGGAAGCCATCTACTGCGGCGACCTGTACCTCCTGTGACCCATGGTTAGCGTAAGCTTGCTCCCGAGGGATGAGTGGTACCCGATAGTTGCACTGTCCGCGCGATTGTCGATGCTCTCTTGGGGTTCCTGAAAGAGCTCGGCTTCTGGCACCTCCTCGTCCCAGCCGTGCCCGAGGAACGAGCCGTGACCTTTTCCAGCTCGCGCCCTTGATCCACCATGCGGGGTACGTAGGCCTCCGGGGCGACCACCTCATGGACCTCGCTGTAGCGCTCCGCATGCCACGCAGTCTGGCTTGGGGCGTCGCCTTGTATGTGATGACGCGGTGGTCCGCCGAGGCCAAAGGCCACGGCGCGCATCCCTTCTTTGGCCTGGGGAAGGGCCCGCACGATCTGCCGCCCGGTGCCGGCGGAGGTGTTGGCGCTGGACCGGCCCTGGGGCCCGCCTGAAATCGCGTGGGCGCGCATAATGCCATCGTGCGACCTGTCCTGGATCTGAGGCGACAGCTGGATGTAGAAGGGGGGCGCTCCCGAGGCGGCGGCGTCCAGGAGCTCGGCCACTCGCTCCAACAACATATCGCGGCCGGCTTCCAGCAAGCGGCACCGTAGTAGCTCCCGGGCCACCATGAGCGTGGCCCTGGAGTTTGCCTGCTCCCGTCGGGTGTATGGCGCCGTGGCAGTGGCGTGGTTCAAGGCCCTTGCTGTGGCCCGCACCTGTCGTGGCGTGAGGGCAGGCGGCGTCTGGCCGCGTCGCCCGCGCCCTGCAGCGCCCTGTGGAGCGTGAGCTGCCTGAGGCGCAAGGTTGAGGTCACCCTGAGACGGCGACCCGACATGGGCGGGCCACGCCGCCCAGCGGTTGGCATTGGCAGCCAGGTTGGTTGACATCTGGGTGGAGAAGCGGCGGAACATGACGCGGAGGAAGGAGCACTCCGGCACACCCCTACCTGGCACGCCAAATGTCGGGTTTCGGGTTCCGGCAGACCCTTGAGGTCCGAACACTGGGGTTCGCGTGGAGATCTCTCCGCTACCGATCTACGTCTGATCCTCTCGTGCGAACTAAGATGAAAATGATGAACAACACAAGAGACACGAGGTTTATACTGGTTCGGACCACCGTTGTGGTGTAATACCCTACTCTAGTGTGTGGTGTGGTGGATTGCCTCTGGGCTAATGATGGACAGTACAAGGGAAGAACAGCCTAGCGAGAGGTGTTCTTGAGCCGGTGCAATGAACTGCTAGGGTGAGTTCAGTCGCCTCTCTCTCTCGGCTGGGGTTCTACCAGATCTTTCCCCGGGGGTCTCCTGGGGTGTCTACCTGTCTCTACTCTATGGTGGCTAGCTCTATTTATAGAGGCCTTGGGCCTCTCCCCAAATAATGAGCGGGAAGGGCGCCAACAATTGGCCATTTCAAAGGGGAACATCTAGTACAAGTTATCCTGACCAAAGGTGGTCTTCGGGTGCCAAAAGCACTGGTGATGACGCCGTCTTGGGCTCCACGGTGACCTCCGTCCTGCCGTCCGGCTAGTCTTGGTATCGTTGCATCGGAATGGTAACCTTTGCCTGATGCCTTGGCCAGTGCTTGCCCCCTTTGCACCAAAGGGGAAACATGGACACTGCGCAGGCCGGCGCCCGCCTGGTCTTGATCGTCATGGCTTGCGTCACGGGTTCCTCGCGAGGTACCCCTGCGTTGATCTCTCTGCCTCCTCGCGAGCCTGCCTGGTGAGGCTGCCTCTGAGGAAGCTTCCTGTCGTCCGCCTCGCGAGGCTTGAGCCCTCGCGAGGGTCTTTGAGCCTGAGCTGATGAAGATGGGCCGCGCTGGGCCCCGCTTGAGCCACGCCGCAGGCAGGCAAGTCTGGGGACCCCCGTTCCCAGAACGCCGACAGATCGCGAGTGATTTATGCCTCCATTAGTACCCATGAGGTTTTGAGTGCGTAATTATGTACGCGCGGCACGGATGCCCTTTCCTCCTCGGGGCTGGGACGGAGGCCGAATTAACTAATTTAGCTCTTGACGAACCAAGCTGCCCTTTTGTAGTGTAGTCCGGACCTTCTTGATGATGTCCAGGGGTTCGGCGGCCGGATTATGGTGCCGCTTGAGAAGGCCGCTCTGTACTTCTGCAGCTAGGGCTGCGGTATGTTCCTCTGTGCGGAGGGAACGTTCCATGTTTCCATTTACTGTAATGATGCCGCATGGACCGGGCATCTTGAGCTTGAGATAAGCATAATGCGGCGTCGCGTTGAATTTAGCGAATGCGGTTCGTTAGAGCAGTGCGTGATAGCCGCTGCAGAAGGGGACGATATCAAAGATTAGCTCTTCGCTTTGGAAGTTATGCGGGGAACCGAAGACCACCTCCAGCATGATCAAGCCCGTACAGCGGGCTTCTATACCTAGTATAACTCCTTTAAAGGTAGTTATCATGGGCTTGATTCGTGAGGGATTAATGCCCATTTTGCGTACTGTATCCTGATAGAGCAGGTTGAGGCTGCTACCACCGTCCATTAGGACTTGTGTCATGTCAAATTCGTCGATGATTGGGTCCAGTACCAATGCGGCCGAACCGCCATGACAGATGCTAGTTGGGTGATCACTACGATCAAAGGTGATCGGGAATGGCGACCATGGGTTGAACTTTGGGGCGACTGGCTATACCGCGTAAACGTCCCTAAGTGCGTGTTTGCGCTCCCTTTTAGGGATGTGTGTAGCGTATATCATATTCACTGTTTTGACTTGAGGCGGGAATTTCTTCTGCCGCCCAGTGTTCCGCTGCCGAGGCTCCTCATTTTCGTCCTCGCTCTGCGATTCCCCTTCCATGTTTCCGCTATTTACCTTGCTGGCTTGCTTAAGGACCCAGCAATCTCGGTTAGTATGGTTGGCCGGTTTGTCTAGGGTGCCATGTATCTGGCAAGGACTATGGTGTTATCGGTGTTATCGCCATTGCTTCATCATTTGTGCCTGTTGCACCAGAGCTTGCTGGTGCTATTTTTGGCCTCGGAGGGGCCTGCTTCGTTGGTTGTGTTTGTACTGTGAGCCAGCCAGCTATCTTCTCCCGTGCAAAAGTGGGTCATAAGTGCCATGAGGGCTGCCATTGATCGTGGCTTTTCTTGGTCGAGGTGGCGGGCTAGCCATTCGTCACGGATGCTGTGATTAAAGGCCGCTAGGGCTTCAACATCCGGACAGTCAATGATCTGGTTCTTTTTTGTTACGAACCTAGTCCAAATTTTTCTGGCCGATTCTCTAGGTTGTTGAACTATGTGGCTTAGGTCATCGGCATCGGGTGGCCGGACATACATACCTTGGAAGTTGTTGAGGAAGGCTTCTTCCAAGCCCTCCCAGCTGCCGATGGAATTTTCAAGCAGGTTGTTCAGCCAGTGGCGAGTTGGTCCTTTGAGCTTTAATGGGAGGTATTTGATAGCGTGGAGGTCATCTCCTTGGGCCATGTGGATGTGGAGAATAAAATCTTCGACCCACACTGCGGGGTCGGTTGTTCCGTCGTATGATTCAATATTGACGGGCTTGAACCCCTCGGGGAATACGTGATCCAGCACCTCATCTGTGAAGCAGAGAGGGTGTGCGGCGCCTCTATATTGGGCCGCATCACGGCGCACCTCTGATGGAGTGCGTCTGCGGTTATCGGCCTGGGTGTGACTAGGTTTGTCATGCCCGAATAGGTAGCCGTCATCCTGAGTCAGGAAGCGTCCTCGCGATCCGTAGATTCATCTGCTGTGTCATGCTCTGCTGTCCAGCTCCTGCCGAAGGTCGTATGTATGGTCCCGAGCCGTTTTGTCCCTGTTTTTGCGAGGTGGTGGGTAGGCTGTTGTTCAGTCCGCTTTATCCCGACCGTGGGGTGGTCGGTCCGCCGCACTATCCCGACCATGTGGTGGTCGGTCCGCATTGCGTGAGGGAGGTATGGGATTTGGTGCCTCCTCATCGAACTGTGGTAGCAGTCTATGCTTTGGTTAACTCTTGACTTGGCGCACGAGGTTGTATTCTTCGGTTGCCAGGACATCAGTCCACCTGTCAATGAGCAAGTTTTGATCAGCCTAGAGCTGTTGTTGTTCCTTTTTCAGGCTTCTGGCGGTAGCTATTAGCTGGCACTTGAAGCGTTCCTGCTCTCGGGGTGCCTCAGGCACGATGTAACCCTCGCTGCTGATGCTCTCCTCATCTTCGGAGACTGGACGATAACTATCATCATCCGAGTTATTGGGCGTGGCTTGTTTATCAGGGTCATCTTGCCCGTTGTCTTGTTCCTCCTGTTCGGATGCGGCTCCAACAGGGTCTTCATTGTTTTCGGCGTTGCCTGGAGTACCATTTTCTCTGTTGCCAGTGTTGTCATTTTTTGAGCGACGAGGCTTAGAGCGGTGTTTGGGGCGCCGGCGCTTGGACTGTGTCTCAGAAGGTTTATCCGCGACTGGATCCCCTTTGTCATCGTCGCTAGCTTATTTAGGTGTGTCGACCATGTACACATCATATGAAGAGGTGGCCGTCCAATGTCCAGTGAACGGCGGGTCTTGTCCTTGCTCCATGTCGGCATCGTCATCCATACCGTCGATGTCTTCGGAGCCGTAATTGAGCACGCCGGTTAAATCATTGACAGTGGCTATGAAGTGGGTGGCGGGTGGGAAACAAAATTTACCATCATCAGCCTCTGGCTCGAACCGAACATAGTTCGGCTGTGAGACCTTCTCCAAGGACAAGTTCTTTAAAGAGTTTAGCACATCACCCAAGGGCCAGTGATGGAAGATGTCTGCGATGCTAAATTTGAAAATCGATAACCGATCCAGCTCGGTGTCCGCAGGCGTACCCGATTTGGAACTCATAGCCGGAGACAAGTCGGAAGTTCCATTGACGTAGATATCGCGGGGTGCCGAGTCCATGTGTAGATCCAACGCCGGGGACTCTGTGGCTTCGGATGGCATGATTTTCTCCAGTTCTAAGGCCGTTGCAGTAGCAGGGACCATCCGCTGGATGTGATCCGGTGACAGATTTTGGTCATGTTCATCGGAGCGAGGGGGAGCGATCACTGCGGTCTCAAATCCATTGAAGATGAAGTCTCCACGGATATCCGTGACATAGTTCAAGCTTCCAAACCTGACCTGGTGGCTAGGGGCGTAGCTATCGATCTGCTCCAGATGGCCAAGCGAGTTGGCCCGTAGTACGAAGCCGCCGAACACGAAAATCTGTCCGGGGAGGAAGGTTTCTCCTTGGACAGCGTCGCTATAGACGATTGAAGGAGCCATCGAACCTTTCGTGGATGGTATAGTGGAACTCTGAATTAAAGGACCAATATCGGTGTCAAAACCGGTGGATCTCGGGTAGGGGGTCCCGAACTGCGCATCTAGGATCGATGGTAATAGGAGACAGGGGATAAAATGTTTACCCAGGTTCGGGCCCTCTCTATGGAGGTAATACCCTAAATCCTGCTTGATTGATATTGATGATATGGGTGTTACAAGAGTTGATCTACCACGAGATCGTAATGGCTAAACCCTAGAAGCCTAGCCTATATGACTATGGTAACACTACAAAAAAAATAGACTTCTGTGATGATACGTGTTTGTCATAGTAGGTCGCGTTTTTTGTCATGCATGTACATCCATGACAAATTTATGACAGAATCAATATAGTCATACATGTGCTGTCGTAGAAGTGTTCCATGACATTACCAAAATTATCATCATGGAAGTGTCCACTTCCATGACGATAAATCGCGCGTCAGAGAAATGCTTTCGTCAAGGGTGACCGACACGTGGCATCCACCGTAACGGAACGCCGTTAAGCTATCGGGTCGGGTTTTGGATCCGATAACCCGTTAACAGCCCCGACCAATGGGAAATTTCCACGTGTAAAATTCTTATTGGCCGGACGAAAAATGTGTCAGCTCGTCAGTGGGTCAGATAGGCGCCTATGATATGTCGACACATGGCACGGCCCAACAGTGGCCCATTTCTATGAAAAGGCCGGCCCGTTTGACTTGGTCAAAAGGTGGCGGGTCGGCCCATGGAAAGCCTATTAACGGCCTGTTCACAGCTAGCCCATTTACAACACGCTAACCCAAGGCCCATTAAGCCCTATCTGAATTAGGCCCAGTAGCCTCATCTGGGCAATCCAATATGATTCCAGCCCGTTTTCACTTTTGGCCCATGTATGGCCCATGACGTCTTTTCGGCCCATATGAGGCCCTATGTAACTCTTGGCCTATTAACGGCCCGTGGTGAAACTGGCTCGTAATGAACAGTGTATCACTTTACACCCATTAACGGCCCATGGTGAAACTGGCCCGTAATGAATAGTGTATCACTTTATACCCATTAACGGCTCGTTATTCTGCTGGGCCGTTTCCAGCCCATGTTATCTTTCGGCCTTCTCAGAGCCCATTTATTCTTGGGCTCAATTCCAGCATTCATTTACTTATGGCCCGTTACTGTCATTTTCTGCTTGTGTGCCAAATTTAGCCCATGGTTACAGTCGGCCCGTTTGTGGTCCGTTAATACATTGGGCTGTTTTCATAGCATCATTAAATACGCCCTATTAACGATGACCCGTTATGGTCGGCCCATGAACGGACGATTCCAACTCTAGCCCGTTTACGGCCATAATGCGGCCTGTTATTGGCCCATGTTTGGCCAATCGATCATACGGCCCGTATAAGGCCCATTGATGATACGGCCCGTAGAAGGCCCATTGTTTCTACCGCCCGTAGAAGGCCAACTGTTTCTACGGCCCGTAGAAGGCCCACTGTTTCTACGGCCCGTAGGAGGCCCAGTGTCACTACAGTAAATATTAGCCCATGGTTATTGTGGCCTAGTTTTAAAAAATAGGTTATTGCAGCCACTAGTTAACCGCGGAAAAAGAACTGCAATGACTACAAGCAAACAAATAAACAAGACAACAAGGAAATAAATAAGCAAGCAACTAACGCTAGGATATCACGGCTATTACACATATTACATCCACTGGGCATCAAAGTTCGCCACCTGTGCAAATATAGGGAACAAAACAGCATATCATATACACTGGCCGTCAAAATTGGCCACGAGTGCAAATAAACGCGGCAGCAAAACAAGAGCATAACTGAAACAACTTTAGAAGAGCTCAAGAAATATTATCCTGGGTATCCACCATGCTGGCAATAAGCTTAGCAAGTTGATTAGCTTTGTCCTGTTTGGCGCTAAAATCCTCCAATGCTTGCTATTGCACCAGAAAGTATGCATCTGAATTCTCCAGGGACTTCCGCAGTCCTTCCGCTTCTTGTCGCAGCACAGCTGATCGATGTCTTTCAGCTTGTAGTTGAGACTCAAGAAACCGAACTGATTCAGACAGTGAGTTTGAATAGCTTGTGCAAGCGGTAGTGCCTAGTAACTCCAACACTAAACCAAGACAGGGTGTGTCACTATCCTGAACCTTATCTGCATTACTTCCTTTACCGTTGCTTAATAAGGCACTCTTCCCCAATAGTCTGTCAGCATTCTGAAAGAAGAAACAAGCAGACACATAACAAGTTTAGCATGTACTAGTATATGAAACTCATTTCGGTGAACCAGTTCATCAGTAAGGTGGACAGGATTAAACTACCAAGTCTTCTATTGCCAAGTACTAGTACAAAATAAAAGCATCAAACAAACATATATCTATGTCCTATGGTAGCAATGGAATCTTAAATTAGAACAGTTGTTCTTCAGGTTTAGGCACTTTTTCTACATGAACAGAGTACAGTAAGATGCAAGAATATAATACTTAAAAATAGAAATGAGCTCATAGACCTTACCACATTCTTGGTTCGGGACCAGTACAGAACAAGGCGTTCCCGGTCATCATCCAATAAATGTGTCTCAGGAGAACGTAAGGGAGTTTGATGTGTTTCTTTGCCGGTGAAGTACGTTTTCTTCAGGTAATTCCGGTAATGCCACCAAGCATTCTTGAAGATAGCAGAGGTATTAGCACAGGTTACCTCATCCTGAGTTTCCAAATCGGTCCTTCTCTATAGATAAAAATGGAATAATTTGTTGTATTATAACCATCATGGAGGTAGGATGTATGGGACGAAGCAAAGTAATTGCCATGAATAACATTACTTACACATAACTCCTAGACAAACACCTGCAACTGGCATTTTCCTTCATCTTCAGTATAATATTTCCAAGATGGGAAGATACGCACATATGATTTAACAACATCAAATGCGATAGATGCTAAACTACGACTAGCTGGTTGTGCTTCCTCCACAGGAATAGGCATACTAACTGGTGGAGTTGGGGTTCGCCGTGATAGTACTGGCCCTTTGGGCACTAGAGCTGCCTTACTAACTGCTCTTGTTTGGGAGCTCTGTGGTGGAGATGGTGCTGTGTCAACAGGAACTGGGTTACTATCGGCTGGGGTTGGGGTTAGATTGGGTGAAGTTGGTTCTCTGTCCATCGTAGTAGGGGTACAATCTGCGAGAGTTTGGGTTATGTGTGGTAGGGCTGGTTATTGTGCATGTACAACCGGGGTGCTATCTCCACCAAGAGGTAGCACTATTTTATTTGAAGACCGTGTTTTTAGTCCGCTAGATACTGGCATCACCCGCTCCAATTCGAATGGCTGATAAACAGGAAACATAGTTGAATGTATAGACATTGTATGAGAGACAGATGCAATAGATAGTGTGGAAAAAAGAGGGCATGAAATAGTTGACATGTATATTCTTTAACTAAAACGAATAGCATGACATAATTTCACATATATGAACATAATTCAAAGATATGATGAATAACTAAACAAGATCGCAGGACATAATTCACCTACATGTTATCTAAGTAATTAGGATTGCATCATTTAATTCACATATGTGATTTATATGCTAAACAGAGGGCATTCGATATGATGTCTGAACTAAGAACATGGTGTTGAATATTGTGTATATGATGTCTAAACTATGCAATGCAAGACACCGTATGCATGATATCAGCAGTATAACCGTGCCAAGTTAGAGCATACACCTCAGTGGGGGAATAGGACTGGTCATCTATCTCTGAATCCATCTCTGAGGAGCTATCGGGACCCAACAAGAGATCTGCTTCAACAGGTAGCACTGTCTTCTCTGAAGGCCTTGTTTTCACTCCAGATTTTTCCATCTCCCACCCAAATGGCTGATTCACAGGAAGAGTAGTTTAATGTACAAACATTGTTGACAAATGGAAATGTAATGAAGAAAAGGATGGGCAAGATATCATTCAAATATATTATGCCTAGTTAAACAGGATGGCATTGCACATTTCACATATATTATGGCTGGCTAAAAGACATGAGACTGCATAATTCCCATATATGGTATAGAAACTAAACAGGTGGCATTACAGAACATGTCTAAACTAAGCAGATGACATATATGATGTCAAAAGTAGGCACTGCAAGGCAACATATGCATGATATGACTAACATCATCATGCCAAGGTAGAGCAAACACCTTGGGGGGTAAATAGGAGTGGTCAGTGGCATCCGAATCTGCCTCAGAACAGATATCTTCCTCTGGATTACAATCTGGAGAGGGGTGGGGAGGGTTTGCCATTGAACCCACCATGGATCGATGTCTGCATGACATTGTATTGCCGCGCAAAACTCTTCTCTTTTTCTCTACATGTTCAACATGACTGTGTATAACATCTGACATGCATACGAAAAAAATATGGTGAGATTATGTAAGGAGAGCATGCAGAAATTTAGAGTGATGGTAACAACCAGTGGATCGATGTTTTTCCATTGAACCAAAATAGCCCTAATGGATCGACGTGAATGTATAGTAATAAGTGATGCAACAAGTGTACAACCTCGTTGCCGTAGCCGTATCGACCTCAGCATCATTGGGTTGGTCGCTGAAGCAGTTGAGGCAGAGGTGGCTGTCGCAGGTGTGGAGGAAGATCTGAGGAATCTGTAGACGGCTTCCAGGGCACTGCTCTGTTGTGATGGATCGTTCTGTCGTTGGAGCAGCTCCGGTGAGCCGTAAGACGTCAAGGCTGAAGCAGCACAAGACAGACATCGTCAATCTCAAGTGGGATTCTAATAGCATCTCCAATAGATGATGTAAAATGGATGTAAAATTAACATCACCAAAAACCACCTGACTACAACAGATTAGGTAAAAACTGTTGACTCTGAACTTAACTGCCGGAACTGAAATTTACTGTGGAATCTGAATGCTACTATCAAAACTGAATGCAATGGTAGCAGAGAGGCACTTGACATGTAGTTTAGGGAGGGCCTGCAGTTCATCTTCAACCTGCACCCCCCTGAGCCGCTAGCCACCACTGGCCGAACCGCCGGCCCCAGGGCCGCCTCGCCGCCCCAAAACAACTCGCCATCGCCGCCCCGGCCAGCCCTCTAGGCCCCCCGCCACCCCCACCCTGAACCCTAAGATAGATAGTGGGGTACCTCTCCGGCGAGCCCCCGTCCCCGCTGCGGGTGGTTCTTCATTAACTCTAGCGAGCCCCCCAACCCCTGAAAATCGACTGACCCAAAAGTCGATTCAGTCGACTGAAGTGTGGCTTAATCGGAGCAGAGCAGCAGCACGAGTGAGGGGGAGAGCAACAGCAGCAGCAGCTGGGCGAGCGAGCAATCGAGCGAGAGCCGAAGCAGCAGCAGCAGATCCGGCTGGTATGGACGCCGCCGCCGCCGAAGGGGCCTTGCACTAGGGGAGAGCCGCTGTGGAGATGTCGCCCGCGGCGCCGGCTTCAAGGTAGCCGCTCCACGGGGGTGCGGGATGGAGCACCGTCGGTGCCGGGAGGTTGAGTTAAGGAGAAGGTGTGATGCGATGAACCTCTTTGGTTGCGCCGAGTAGGCCTCGGCTTCGTCCGAGGACTCGGTGAGGATGCTGCGTTTCCAGTGGAGCGGGTTAAGGCGACGCTGTGGGGATGGAGCAGCCGCGATAGACGAGGCGATCATCGGAGCAGGTCCTTGGAGGTGGAGGACGGGGCGGCTGAACCGGCGGGACGGCGAGATGGACGACAGATCCTCATCCGGGGAGGTGGACGAGGGACGTCGAGCTGTTGCGGTGGACAACGTCGTCGGGGAAGAGGCTCCGGCTGGGCAGCGGTGACGTGGCAGACGGAGGAGGGTGGGGTTTCGCGGCTGGAGCGGAGAGGTTATGGCGGCCTGGGATTTCGAATGGCGAAAAGGGGGCGATGGGAGGGGGTGAAGCATGACTTAGGAACACGCTTGTCCAAAATGTAGGGTGTGTTACAAAAGTACCCCCCACCGATTTGAACTAGTGGCACTTTTGGCTCAGGGTTAGAAGGGGGATTTCACGTGTCGGGATTTGGCAGCTGGAGGGAGTTTTTGCGCACATTATAATTTCGGGATAGCAAGGCGCGGGTTGTGAAGGTGCCAGTTTTGGGAGCACGATATCTGAATTTTCGGGATATAACAAGACGCGGGTTGAATTTTAGGGACAAGCCTAACGTGTAGTAATATTGTACTTGTACGTACCAAATCAATTCGCACTTCCCTCAACCAAAAAGAAAATGAAAAAATAAAACTATTCACACCACACAAAGAGAGAGTCTTGCCCCATTTTACTATACAAATGCTATTCAAAGCTACTCCCTCCTTCCATCTATATAGGGCCTAATGCATTTTTCGATGCTAACTTTGACCAAATATTAGAGCAATGATATATGACATGAAACTTACACAAAGCACACCGTTAAATTCGTCTGTGAAAGGTTCTTTCAATGATATAATTTTCACATTGTGCATGTCATGTACTATTAATCTTGTCAATAGTTAAAGGCGGTCTTAAAAATCTCATTACGCCCTATATAGATGGAAGGAGGGAGTATGAATCCATGTTATGTCCGATTAAATTTTTTCGCTTGCTATATAATGCATGTAACCTACTCATACCAACATTTTGGTGCATTCCAAATGTCTATACTACCGCTGCAATTCGAACTAAATTTGAATTTGTTTCTCTATTTCAATAAGAATCTACAATCATGATTGTTGCCAACTTCAACCATCATAGTTTCCTTGCTATCCGCCAGATATAAATCAGACAGCCTATAATGCAAGATGGCAGGCAGACCATCATCAACAACTCCGTTTTTTATAAGAGTAGAGATAAAATATATTAAATGTAGTATACCATGTTCACAACCACACCATGTGTATCACCGTTATATATATTCACACATCCGTTGGTTTGAAACACTATGATAAATTCTTCAAATATCCGAATTCGCTTTTTATAATGAAGTATATATGATCTCTATTCGTCTTTTACACCCACACAACCCTCTTATCTTTGTAGCTAGCGCTAACTTTCTCTTGTGCACGCACACACCCGCATCCCTCTCACCCTCCCTCAGCATTCTCTAGCTCCATCGCGCAAATTCGTCTTTTCACTTTAGGTCGTTCACCCACGGTGTGTGTAGGCCCCCCTATCTCCTTCTTTATGGCACACATCGATCGATATGCCTCTCTAGCCAGGTGTGCCTAGCACAAACACAAGCTTCCCCTCTTCTCTTGTCACCGTCCATGCCTCACTCCCACCACTCTTTTCATCGTTCTCGTACTCGCACACTCCTCCCCCTTGATATAGTATGCCTCTCGTACCACCTCCTACATGCATCCCTCTCTCTCTATCCTTCTCCTTGTGCCTCATTTGCTTCTAACACACACATGCATGTATACCGATCGATCTCCCAACATATACCTAGATCGACTTTAACTACCCCCCCCATCGATCGACGTACCTCAAAAGTTATGTCTCTCCTTTCTCTTACAAAGGGCGATTGATCTTCCTATGTAGTTACGTCTGCTTACCATAGCCACATCGTCCCCCCTCATCATTCATGCATGCCTCCTGACCCATCTCTCACACGCACGTGCACAGACAACAAGCAGCCATCTCCTCTCTTATTGATATTGTGGGCGTGCCCTCCGTTTGTCTAGCAAGCCTATCCCACCATTTGTTAGAAGCAACTCCACTACCACCCCCTCCAACACTCTAGATCTGTCTCTCTCCAAACCTTATTCATCTCCTGCACATATGCATGGATGCCGACCGATCTCCCTTAATACATGAGGCAGATCGATCTCCTTAATACATGAGGTAGGCCTCTCTCCTCCTCCACACATATACCAGCCATTGTACCTCTATAGTTAATTGGGCCTCCCTCTTATCGCACCACACACCGATAGTCGAGCGCTGCAGGTAGGTATCCATGCCACAGAGACAAACTGCACATGTCCCATCTCACGTTCCAGTAGGCCAGCCACTCTATATCTTTGATGTGGGCACACACAAATTCGATGGCACTCTTTATCGATCGCGCACGCACACACACACACATCATCCCTCTCTTCGATTCTATGGACACCTCAAGCCGATGATACCTCCACTCTCTTCTCGTGGATCGCCTCCTCTATATATATGTTATATCCAGGACTCTATTTCACACACATTGCGTATGTTAAATTTTTTTGATTGACCCCCCCCCCCACAAAAAAAACTCTCAAGAACCCACACACTATATCTCTCTAGGTTTGCATCTCTCTCACACAACCCCATGTAGGTGGTGTACATATACAAGAAGAGAATAGGTGCATCGTGCACGTACTCACGCTTCGTGCCCAGCCACACCCGCACGAGTACAC